>NC_064763.1:27907602-28213436 GCF_011397635.1 Epinephelus fuscoguttatus | reverse complement strand
ACACCTGGTATTAACATGTGATATGAATTATCAGACTTGTGCTGAAGGGCTTAGAGAATAGTGTGGAAATGCACCCATGAAGAACAGAGTCACTCACCCAAGACATGTACACATGGTTGCCTCACTGATAACACAGTGTAAATGCTGCTGTGCCCCCACGTCACACACAACAAAAGGGAATGTAAATGGAATTAAACTCCATGTTAAACAACTCTGAAACACAAGCAGAACAAACAGGTGGTAGGTGACTAGGAGAATTTAAAGGGGACCTATTGTGCTCATTTTTTCATACTTGTATTTCAGGTCACTACTAGAAAATGTTTAAAAGCTTTAATGTTCCAAAAACACTTCCTCATACTGTCTGTGCTGGAACACCTGTCTGAAACACTCCGTTTTAACACCTGTCTCTGTAACCCCCCCTCCCAAGTAGAGCACAGTCTGCTCTATTTGATCAGTGTTTCCCGGTCTTCCACAGTTTGGTGTCTCTACACCGTCACTGCAGCTGGAGGAATGACTGTAATGACATAAAGCGGCACTTTGTACCATGAGAAATCACCAATAAAAGCTTCTTAACCAAAATCATCACATCTGGACGCGTTCCAGCAGGAATATAATCCAAAATCATGAACACATGAGCAAAATTGGCAACCAAGCTTACATGTTTCCATGACACTGACATGTGGCTATTTGTAGTGTGGGCTAATGTTAACATTTGCAGTGGAGTGCCAGGAGCAGATGACTATATAAAGACATCTATCATGAGCTAATGTCAGCTTGTTTCAATAGTGGGGAAAAAGCACTGTAAACAGAGTATTCAGAACGGTCTCCAGCCTGAGGTTTTTGGTCACAGGGATTATTTTACATACATTTACCACATTATTTGAACTTTGGTCACTTTTAATATGAACATCTGACTTTGTAATATTATACATATTTATAACAGAAAATAAGGAAATGCATAATAGGTCCCCTTTGACCATTAATTAACATATTCATAACAGCAGATCAGAACAGTTCAGACTGTGAATGAGCCAGACTAAATGTCCGCTGTCAAAAACGGCTGCACTAACCTGCCTTTATCTCACACTTGTGATGTTTCCTCTGGTAAACACGACTCTTTAAAAAGACTGCCTTTTTCTCCTTGAGGTGGAGAGAAAAAACATCTTACTCAATGATGTAAACCGCAAAAACAATATACAAAGCAAACTATTTTGGACTCCTGAAGGACAGAGTAAATATTGGCGGGTATAAACACAAATCATCCACATCAGACAGTATGTACCGTTCATGTATCTTGATGACGATGGACCACTTAAAAGAACGGCGGCTCTTAAAAATTCAAGGGCACGCAGTTAAAGGATTCAAATGGAATCCTGAATCCAAACAAAAAACAAACAAACAAACATTAAAAGTAATTTATGTTTTAAATTGCTTATTTTGTGCAAGTGAATAGTTTGTCTGCTTCAGTAAATGGATTGATTTGTTATTGCAAGAATGTAATTTTTCCAGAAAAAACTACAGAATGTTAGACTGAAAGATACTATACGGATTAACTTTTTGCAAGAACTGTGACACCCTTCACCAATAGTAACACATACAAACTGACAGGTCTTAACATGGTCATGATCAGGCTTAGTGTCGCCTAATGTATTCATGTTTCACTGTATGGTGTCCATCCATCCACTGATCCTCTCCACCCATTCCTATTCAGGTCTACTCTGTAAGTGCTGGAGCGTGACCCAGCTTGCACCGGGCAACAGATGCAGAAACATCCCGGACAGGTCAGACTAACACAAAAAAAACATTCACACCTGTGGGCACTTTACAGTTTCCAGTTCACCTGGTCTGCATGTCTGTGGACTGTGGAAGGAAACCAGAGCACCGGAAGGAAACCCACAGGAATACTGTGAGAACGTGCAAACTCGACACAAAACAAGCAGCTTCCAAAGGCTGAAATTTAAACCTAGAACCTCAACGCTGTGAATCAACACCACTAACAAGTGAGAAGCCTTTGCTGTCATGTTTTACGACTTTATTGCCATTTATTGTGGTTGAATCATCTCGCAAAGTACCTTTCAAGTCTGCTGGATTTCCAGTTATTTCAGACAGGTGAGGTGCTCAAGCACAAAGCTTATGTACCAACGTGGATGTTTCGAGGACTTGATGAATATGCTCCAATCGAGCGGATTCAAAGTTAATTGGAAAAGAAATGGCATCTGTCTTAAGGGTGAATATGTACCTGGTGTGCTGTCGCAGGTGAGCTATATCTCAAACACAAGATAAATAATCCCCATAAAATATTTAATCCCATCAAGTCAGTCTTGTCACGCCTTTTATATGTTTTCCTTTCCTTCCCGACTGGAAACTGGCAGATTCATTTAGCAGAGCTTAAAGTCACTGATGTCCTGGGAAGACATGAGGCACAAGAATGTCTTCTGGAATGTTAAGTTCATAAACTGTATGATAACGCAAACAATAAATTTTATTTTGAAATCATTTGAGATTATTTGAAAAGGGTGTTATGATCATGGCTAAGATTGCCTCGGCTGTATGCGCTGTCAACAGTTGAGCCAATTTCAGCGTAATCTCCTCATTATGCGCCTTTGTTTACCTCAGGAACTGATTTCTTTGCTGACATGAATAGATGTATCCGGCTTATTGTGTGGCACTCTTTGTTTCTGTGAGTTTTTTCCATACTGACCCAGTGCGATGGCGAGAATGTGCGGACTATGCATCTCTAAAAGCACCTGTCTGTGATTAGATAATACTTTTGCTGTCTGTGCAGAAAATGTGTTTTGTACAGCGGCCACGCATGAAAAATGAGAGCCGCATTCCACAGCCTCAGTATGTATTTGTATAATGGGACATGCACCTCCGCACATAGACCAAATTAGGAAACTTTAATTATCGTATGTTACAAGGTCTGCAACTGGCAAGTAGGGTGACATTTCTTAATCACTTTATCTACATCCTCAAAAGGTGACCAGTCATTAATTCTTGATTGGTGACAAAAGGTTGAGGGCAGGCGATGGTCAGCGTCTACGCCCCGCACTCACTCTGTGTGTAAGTAACAAGGAAACGTGCCGAGGAACCTTTGTGGGTTTTGATTATTTCCTCTTCCGCCCCTGTGGAGTTGGCGCACAAAGTTTGTCCTTGTTATCATCCAGCCCTCCTCGTATAAACACCACTAGGCTGACTGTCTGCCAGAAAACATTCCCATGGCAACCAGACATTCCCCTGATCATGTTTGTGTTTCATTTTCTCTGTCACATACAACGCATTTTGGCCAATTAAGGGGCGAGGAGGTGCTTGTGTGCGTGTACTGTTTGTGTGTCCATGTGTTTGCTGTAGTGCAGATGCAAAATGTTGCACACTGCTCAACATGCCCGCTCCCAAAATACCGTGTATTTCTTTGAGGCAGTGCAACATGAGGGGAGAGAGCAGAGTTGTTCGACACAAGAATAAGCAATCGCCCACTCCATAACATATTATATGTAGGTATTGTGTATGCATGCACTGACATAAGTCAGGATTCAGTGGTGGCATGCATGCCTGAGTATCTTAGATTTTGGGGAGAAAAAAAAAACAACCTTGAAATTATTTATAAACATTTCAAGAATCTGTCATTACATCCTTTAAAATGACTATTTGCAAAGTGTACATTTTAAGAAAGCCAGCAGCTGCAGCTGTGTTTTCATGGCAGCAATCATTTTGTCAGAGTAAGTGTTACATTTTTTGAACAGTGGATATCATTTTTGACTGAAACACTTCATATATCTTTTAGTGCATGCCAGTTTGTGTCAGTGCAATAGATGGAAATAGCTCATAGTCAAATGTTGGCTGGCTTGTTCCAGTTCTATTCTCTCTCCCTGCAGGAACCATGAACCACAAAAGACTCAAACAGGTACAAGGCAGAACCTGAGGGAGATGAATCCTCAGCCCAGGAAAGAAGAAGAAAAAAAAAGTCATGTGTTTTTGTGTAAAATTCACATAAAACTTGACGAAGCTTGTCACTGCTGGAGACATTCTAAAACTCACATTACCGACTTTACAGCCTAAAAATAATCAGCTTGTTTTGCTCCCCGGATGCGATCAACACACCTGAATCTATGTTTCCTCTATTACCCCTGCCTGTCACAACAAGGCAACACAGAAAATGAGATTTTATCAATTAGCATAATATGCTGAAGACGTCTCGAGTGATAACAGACGGAAGCCTCTAAAAGGTGCAGGTGGCATGTCAGCTGTTGCTGAATCCAGCAATTCACTCACGTTTTTTTTTGTTTTGTGATCCTGCCTTCATTTTGGGTCTTTGGGGGTAGAAACGGAAGCGTCATTACCCAGACATGCATCCTTGCAGGCACAACCTTACATAACATTACCTCTGCCTCCAACCATACGTGTGGCACACACAGAATCAACAACAAAATTGTAAACAACACACCACAGAAATAGTCCCGCTGTCTGGTCAGAGGGAGAGAAAGAAACTACAAGCAATTTATTCATCCAGTTTTACAGCTTATTAAATTATTCTGACAAGCATTATGCAACATGTCCCAGTAACTTACACAGACTCTCTGGGACACTCTTTTGACGACCATCCTGCTTGTTTAACGTATTCTGAGCATGCTGGCTGTCCCAGTGACAGGCACAGGGTCAAATCAAAGGCAAATACAAGGGCGTGTGAGGGAAAACAGAGACAGACAGACACATAGAGGGAGAGAGCAATAAACAAAGTGACTGTTATGTTTATTCATCGTGCATCAGAGAAAACTGATGAGGACCTGCCAGTCCCTTTAGCTCTGCTGGCTTTTCATTGGACCATCTGGCATTTACACCATAGAGTCAGCTAAGCCACTTAAAACCCCTTTCAACCCCCCCCATTTCCCCCTCCCCTCCTTCTTCTTCTCTGCTTTTTTTTCACAATGACGTTCCTCCAGATCTGTCCGGACACAGCAGGGGTGGGAAGGAATGGACAGAAGGATGAGAGGATGTTACATAAAGGGAGGAGGGGAATGAAGGATAGATCATGTAAGAAAGGCAAGAGATGAGCAGAGAAGTGGGAGAAGTATAAGAGATTACCATTCCCCCAGTTTCTGCTTATTGAGGGGTAGCTGTGTGGGTTATTATAAATCCACGCTGTTCTCAGTAACACCAGGATTACACACCCAGCCAGACCTAATCTATGCGCCTAACATCTGCTTCTGATGACACACACACACACATGCGCGTCCCGTACGCAAACACATATGACCACAATGGTCACAAATGCAGCTGGTGTCTCGAGCAATTTCATTGCATGTATTATTCATGAATACTTTAATCTTATGAGTATAATCAGACACAACATGCCTACACTACTAAAACAAGGCAACGGGGGTGGGGGTGGGGATATTGAATGGCAAGGGGTCACGCCCATGTATGATGATATGAATTCACATCAGAAAGCTGTCCTCAGCTGTGTGCGACTGAGTAGAGGAAACTGTGTACCAGGCCTCTTCCATCACCCCCTTCCCCCTGCTGTTGTAACAGATTATTACTAAGGCAATCCTCTGGCATATGCCTCCAAAACGGCTATGTGTCAGACAGGGAAGTTAACTGCTCTGCAGCATACTTCATGTCCTTTATTGGATTTTCTTGCATGATGAAAGTGCATAAATGTCAACGGATTATGCCACGCAGCTCGCCTGCTGTTGAATATCACATTTACATGACAGAAAAAAAAGAGTAATTGTCTCAAATTTTGGGACATTTCTTCAGATGAAAATATGGTAATTTTCTGCAAACTAAACAAAGAACACAGAAAAGAGCTGTTTATTTTAGCCTCCAAAAGTCTTGGCTTGAGCGCTGACATTTGACAGGGACCTTCAGTGTTACACTGTTGGATTTTTTTATAACAATCCCCACTTTGCTCTGTTCTTGTAAAGATGCTGCCTTAAACAGAGGTAAGGCAGAGTGATGGATCAAAAATGCTGCTGAGGAATTTGGCCGCATCATGCGCCTCATGTTATCTGCTTTAGCTCTGAGGAATTGGTACGCTGTCACCCTTGAGATTGCTGAGATCTGATTTTGGTAAGGAGGAGGTCTGCTCTATATTGTGCTTTGATCATCAGGGGTTTTTATGCTCGCCAGCAGAATAAGCATTTAGATTCGCTGAAGTTGCAACAACTAAGATTTTTATGAGGTCCTTGTTGAACTGTGCAAGCGTGAAATGCCTGTGGTAGTAACCTTTACAGTCCATCTGATGACTCAAATGTAAGAACAATCATAACACACAGAACTGTGTGACAAACACACCTAAAAGGCAAGTGGAGAGCACAGCCTTTGCAAAAAAAAATATTCTTGTTGTTACACTTGAAAACACTACTCCTAACACTAACGTTTTACATCAAAATTATTTCTTGGCAGTGCAAATGTACTGCTCAGATTAACAACCTACCTCTGCCCTCGAAGAATCTCTCTGTGTCAGTTTCCTCTGTGTTTCTATAAAATGATAAAACAACGGCAGAAATTCCAAACCTAGATATCTCTGTAAATAAAAGTTTAGTTTAGGGCACATTCTCCACCAAATTCCAGTATTTCTGAGATTTTGCTCCACATTTTATGGGCTGACAAATCAATTATACAATGGATGTGATTCATGATAATCACTCAAAACAGTCACTCCACAGAACAAAGCCAACTAGCTATGTCCCAAATTATGAAACAACTTTCTCATTGTGTGCCCTTCCTGAAGGTTTTTCTGCCGTTTTTTTTTCTTCAATTAAGTCATCTGCCAAAGTTTGCAAATGTTATCTCAAGGCAATTGAATCAAACGCAACTGGACTTGGTTTTGTCTTTGAAGACGTTTCACCTCTTATCCTAGAGGCTTCATCAGTTCATGCTTGTCTGACTAGGCTGGAACTAGTCTGACAAACTGGTGTGGAAGCACCCAGGTATTTAACCTCTGAGGAGGTCTTCACAAGGTCAATGATGTCACTGGTTCGTTAGTGCTCCAATGGTGTGTCAACGACAGTCGTTGAAACTCCTGTTGCAACGCTGCAATTGGAGTCGTTAGAGTCACATGAGGCCATTTGTGAACGACCATTGTTTTTAGAGGTTAGTGTTACCAGCAACTATTGTGCAGGTATTTTAAGCCAAAATACAATCTTTTCCTAACCATTACCAAGTGCTCTTTGTGCCTAAAGATAACCACACGTTAACCATAGCATTGTTGAAACGTAAAGTTACAACATATCCACAAAATAATGACATACAATTGTTACATCTGTGGTTTGCAGGACTACAGAAGGTGATTATTAAGATAATCACCTCATTACTTTTAGTTACATCACCTACCAGTAGTCCACAGTCATCTTAGCAGAATTGCAGGTCAGTACCTTGGCACAGCTGTGCTTTAAGTTAAATTCCAACTCATTAGGATTCATCCTCTGAGGACCATGAATGTCTGTACAAAACTGTGTGCCAATCCATCATGTAGATGTTGAGATACTATTTCACAGGATGATCCTAGAGGAGGTGTAACAGCAATCCATCTAATAGTTGCCAGTAGGATTCATCCTCTGAGGACTAAGAATGTCTGTGCAAAATTTCATGACAAGCCATCTAACAGTTGTTGAGATGTTTTCATCTGACTCTGGACAAAAGTGTTGGGTTGACCATCAACAGATCAACACTGGCGTCCACTGAGCAGCTGGCTGACACTTCAAGTGCAACGTTAGCAAATAGCATCATCCCCTTCATTTCATCATTTCATCCAATACACACAATTAATTATTTATAACAAAGATTGACCCATATGTTTACCAGACCTCCCTCACACATCCATAATTTATAACAATTTGAGTTTTATCATGAACTACAGTATTACCACATGCTGTGTCCATGCACTGAATTCTACTTCAGACTGCAACATCTTTTTCCAAACCTGTTTGTCATCTCAATAAGTGGTGTAGCAAAGTGTTGTTTGGATGCATGGCTGGAATACAAATGGTCACACTTGTTACATCATTTCCACAGAAATTTATACTTACAGTTTTGCCAGGCTCTCTTGTTTTCTTTGTAACATACTCTATGGATGTTTGTTTTGGTGGCACCATCTGGTCATTTTAACAAAACTCTCTGCGGAACAATGACTGTGAGAGTTCGCCAACATGGACTCATCAATAAAATTGCGTTGTCCTGTGGAGTACAGCAGAGAGAACATTGCCATATGGGGCAGCTATGCTACTGGTTCTTGTAGAGGACGGTGTCGGTGTCCAGTTTTTGCGGCCAGTTTGTCCCGTAACCATTCATCCACTTCAACATTCCTGCCTTTATACCCACAACAATATGCTTCACTGCCATGAGTGAGTGCCTACGATTATTGAAGGTTCTTTTCAAGCGGGCAAACACTGTAATCACATTGGATATAGATTCAGAAGTCTTTGAAGCATGTCCACCATAGTCACAGCGCAGCATTATCAGGGCTTTGCAGTTTTCAATTAGCAGATTTATGGTTTGTACCACCATTGCCTTTCTTGATGTGTGATATTGTGATTCTGTTCAGCCCATGCTCCTACTACTGAGTGTGTGTCTGCATTTAAAGTGTTTATATATATGTGTGTGTGTGTGTGTGTGCATGTGTGTGCCAATCTGGCTGACCTCACAGCCAGAGCTGTCTGTCGCCTGGTCATCACATCGCCCTGCTTTGAGGCTGACACTGGGCTGCTCTAATCTGTTCCTGCTGTTGTGCTTGAGGGCATCCGCTGCAGCCCAGCAGCGAGGAGTTAAGCAAGTGAATGGCGCTGGCCTCAATGTGTCACCGCTGGCACTGACAGTATCGATGACATATGAATCCATTGGATCAGATGGAGAGTTCGACAGCACTGTTACCACCAGTTACCCACCTTAAAAGGATGAATGGGATTAGACTGCCACCTCTACTTCCTCTGACTGCACTGTGCACAGTCCGAATCATAGTGAATCATAGTCCGGAGCCCAAAAATGGCACCCTGGTGGATGCATGCACTCTCTGCTTAATATTGGTTCAATCAATAGTGTATTGTGTCTGCAATTGAAAGACCCTTCCAGCTGTTTAATGATTATTCTCATCTTGTGTTTTTGTTATTGAAAGGTTAATGCATTAACACAGAGTAGGAATGCATGTATAACTTAAGACAAAGACCTGCAGCTGAAAACATGTCTGATTTTGTTATGCGCAATTATTGTACTTCCAAAATAGTCTTGGGCTTATCTGTGACAAATGCTCCACACAAGTCACAGTGGGCTGATTGGACTTCCCGTGTAAGACCCACCGCTGTGTGTACACTTAGGGCAACTCCGCGCATTGTGCCGAGATCAAAGGCAGATTCTCGGAAGTCACGCTGGGAAAAGGCGGGCGAAAATGAAAGGAATCTTTGTTTGCACGCACACCTCGGCACGGGAGATGGAGTGAGAAAGTCAAAAACAGTCAGAGGAGGGAGAGAAAGGGAGAAACACATAAAGTCGGAGGTAAAAATGTTGTTTGTGAAGCCGTGTTGTCTCATTTCGTCCCCACTCTGTGGATTCTCCCCATCCTGCTGTGTGCCTGACTGAGGGGCTCCTCTGTGATATTTACCACAGTGCCTCCTCGCCACGCACAGCGCCGGTTGCGTCGTAGTTCAGCGCGTGGCAAGGGCATCACAAATGGTTAGGGAAGACAATTTGTTCCTCCGTTTGTTCAGAGAATAGCAAATTAAATCGGCAGGACTCCTGAGGCGGTACAATGGTTTGACATTTTAGAAAGGAATAGCCTTCTTTTTTTCCCAACGTGGGCGCATGCATACGAATGAGAGTCAGAGATGCCAAGCAGCAAGCCAGGGGCACTTGGAGAGGATGAAGACTTGAAATATGAGTGGACCGGACCTTCTTTTATGAAATATTATCTAAACGACAAATAATTTGCATTTTCTCACAAGGGAGGAGTTGTGGCACCGCCTCAGCCTTTGTTGGCACATAGATGGATGACTTTTGTGCGAGGATAAAGAAAGCGAAGAGTCCCTGTAACTTTATATAGGTCACACGTGAGCGACGCGTAATATCAAGTAACTCAAACATTGCCTTTAAGTAGCAGACTTGGCGTGCGCTCTTGTGGAACTCGGGGAGGCATCCAGGTGCGCTCCATGTTTCGTTTAGGACACACCGGTACCGGCAGTGCCTGCGGGACATAAAGCACAGTTGGGACTTGAGAGCAGCGTTTGGCTGTTGGCCAGTGATGCCGGACACATTCACAATCATAAAGAACCGGACAGAGCCACGGCTGGGGCAGCTAGAGCGCACACTGGCCACGGAAGGGAGCGCCCGCCCCGCCTGGGTCATAGCAATCCTGGCCAGCGTTTTGATCTTCACCACGGTGGTGGACGTGCTGGGAAATCTGCTGGTGATCATCTCGGTGTTCAGGAACCGCAAGCTGAGGAACTCGGGTGAGACCTGTCGTCCCTTGCAGTTATTTTTTTTATATATATAATTACAAAGGTGATTAGTGACAACCCCTGATAATTACACATTTTGTGGGTCAAGTCGTTGTGAACTTTAGCCTGCTGTTGAACTTCCATTGCTGTGGCAGTATGAATTTGCATACTGATGTAGGCTGTGTGAAATCCTGTAGTGAATTCTGGGTAAAGTGAATTCGTTTTACCCTTCACCTCGTTCTCCAAGCTGCTTTTGCGCATTTCATATTGTGACCCACAGACCTTGGAGCGCACTTTGCCCTCCAAGAACATCATCACGAGTACACCCAGTGACAAAAACTATCCCAAAGTGCATTTTCTATAGCTTTGATATTTAACTGAACTCACACCGTAAAATCTGTGGTTTCAACTAAATTCCTCCTCTTGGATTAGGCTGTCAACCCACTTCTGTCAGCATGCTTGCAACCTAAATGCAAAGGGCTATAGCTTCCGGTAATTACATTATCCAGAGCACCATTCATATCATGCTGAAGGGCATCTGTGCAGGACACATGGCTGCGGATAAATGACGGATGATGGCACAGGGATTTAACATGTATATTTCCAGTACATTTAGTGTGTTGAAGACTCCCTACAGGCCAATTATATCCTCACAACTTTATATGCTACTGACAGCTTGATTGATACATTGCACTGTGAAAACTCTTGTAACATCTTGGTGTCTCTTGCCTCACTCCTCTGCTCTTTATCAGTGCAGTTCAAAGATAGTCTGACTCACTCTTGTTGTGTAGGAGCTGGTTAATAAGCGCAGGTGAGTCCTTTTGAAAAGCTGACTATACTTGGGGCTGATGAACGTATTCTGGTGTGAATCTGTGAAATAATTACCCAGGAGGCCTCACGCGGCTACAGTGAAGCACAATGCCAAATCATAAAGCATGGGAGAACTCTTTCAACAAACCTTCGCTCCAGGTAAAAAAAAAAAAAAAAAGGGAAAAAAATGCATCCTTGAGGTTGTAATTCAACTCTTTTCAGATGAAAATGAAGCCCTTTCAAGAATTTTACTGAATCATGCGTATTTTTTTTTTTTAACATTATCAGTTTACTGCCTAATTTGCTTCTCTTAAAAACCGACAGCTTTTCTGTACTGAAAATTAATGAAACAAATTATTCCTGAAACAAGTACCTCACCCTAATGGCAGATTTTTAAACAAATGTGATAGTAAAACCTTGTTAAGATAGATATCTTACGCAGTTAAGTATGCCACACTGTGCTGACTGGCTTTTTTGTGCTTTATCAGGCAACAATTAGGGCAGGAAATATGCATTTATTTGCATATCCAGTAGGATGCGGCCAGGAGTCTTTCCGCCTTATTAGTTGATGGGCAAAATGCTGTAAAGATTATCCAAAACAACTACTTTACTTTCTTTTAAAGACATTAAAGGCATGGACATTCTTTTCTTTGATTTTATCTTTTTTTTTTTTTTATTTCTGAGTCAGATTGACGGTCATCACAGTAGCACTTGAGTGCAACCCCGTCTTCAAGAAAAGACTCCCACATTCTGCTCTCTAGCATGGATTTTTTCTAAAGCTAAGGTTTAGGTAAGGTTCAGCTTATTCATAGCTCTGGATCGCCTTGAACCAAGGCTTTTTATTTATTGACGCTCTGAAGAAGTTGAACTCAAGAAGGTCTCAAGAAACACATTTGTAAATCAGAAGCAGTATGTCAAGTGTGCTTTTAAATTTGTGCGTGGCGTAACCTACAAACATCCTTTAAACCATTATCTTATTAAACTTAATGCACAGTGACACTTAAAATAACTGCATTGAGAGGATTTAATGTAGTCAGACAGAAGTCTTCCCACTTCTTCGGTGAATTAGACAGAGATTATGTCTTATTAGAAATAGAGCTGGTTGTGAGAGTTTATTTAACATCTTAACCCTGCTGTTTTTCATTTTTACTCCTGCATTATGTTGATATAACCTTGGTAAATACAAGACAAGCAGTCCTGGGAGTACACTTTTGAAAAATACTAGTGAGTGCATAGGGCCACGTGGCCCTGGTCAGATTTAAACAGCAACTGTAGGAGGTTTTGTCCCACGTAAATCTCACACAGCACCCAATAGTGTTCTATAAAAATCATATTGGATAAGATAGTGTTATGCACTGTGATCACGTTTATCCTTTGGCAAAACATGCTTATCGGTCCACAGAGCCTGATTTAAGTGCCACTTGTGCTTTTAAGAGAGAGCGCTTGTGGCTTGGATGCTAGAGGAAAGAGTGTTCATGTTGATTTTTCACTCAATTAAGACCATCACTCCCCCTAAGTGCAGAGCAGTAAATTTTGCACTACAGGACACATAGTACACCTGAACAACTGCCTGCACAGGGACACCTGGCTTATCACTGGTTTACAGCTTAATTAAAAAAAATTATCTTTCAGTTCAAGATGCTCTTGGTTGTTGTGGGCTATCCTTTATCTATTTTGAGGTTTGCTGTGGACTACCTCTGCAGAAAGAGGTAGTAAAACATACATTTGTTGGGGGAGTTTTGCCGCTCACATGGTGCATTTCTGCCTTAAAGCTGATCTCTCTCAACTCAAACAGCCCACTCAGCAGTTGAGAAATCACGCTGAACCCACAGCCGTGAACTCGAAGGATGGCTACTGTAGTTTCAAACAACCCACTCAATGGTTTAGACGGGAAAACACCTGACTTATCACAGCATAGAAACAGTCCCAGCAGGAGCAGAGGGCAGCATATGATTACCTTCTACAGTTGTCGTGGCTTTGTGTAAGTCCGTGCTGTGGCGGAGACAACAAAATAAACTGACCGCTAAATGCTGGACCACAGTATTTTGTCAGACACTAGGCTGGTGAGTGATGACTCAGTCTGAGTCATTCTCACCTACCCTTAATAATGATATATGCATACTGTAGTAAATATTAGAGTACTGACTCATTATTATTCTGACGCAGAATTGGCATCAAAATATGTTATTCACACTAATGAAACCTCTGAGGCATGTTGCTCATGTAACCAAGCTCCATTAGGACTGCACATTACCTTTCTGCCCTCTTGTGTTTTACCTCTTTTGTCTTTTCAAAGACCTCAATGTTTAATTTAAAGGGCTTTCTCTCTCATCATGTGCTATTGTATGCCAGCGAGCCTGTGCCGTGGATGCACAATCACACACATGCATGCATTCATGAGCCATTAGAGCCATTTGTCCCCTGAAATTAGTCTTTTAAAACAGAAAAGCCTTGACTCACACACATGCACTCTAGCATACAGATGTGTGCCTGCATGCAGAAACACATAAAGCATATCCAGGGAAAATGAGGGGCAGGAAGTCTACACACCTTGTATGAACGTGCGTGTGTGTAAGCATGTGAAAGGTGTCTTGTACAGTTGTGTGGGGCAGAGGTTTTTGTCCCCCGAGATTTGTCTTTGAAGGAGCGTAGGTGTTGCAAACCTTCAAAGAGAGTTAGACAGGATCACACATTACAGAGACTCTCTTCACAGAGACTTTATTTACATCATATCTCTCCACCTCCCTCTCATTCCCTCTCCAGCTACTTTTCTCTAATGCTCTCTGCCTCTACAAAAATAATGCTTAAACTAGGCCTTAGTTAAGAATGATGCTTGAGGGGAAAAAAAACACACTTTACCCATGGCAGTCTCACATGCAGTCCCTCTCAATCTGCCTCTGTCCATAGTGCTGAAATACTGAAAATCAGTCTCTTTATCTGTCTCTCTTGATGGTGCTGAAACGCTCAAACCTAAGGCCTTCTCTCAATCTTCGTTCTCGTCTGTGCCTGTGTTCGTTTGAACTCATGAAACGTCATCAGTCACAGCCTGAGTACTGTTCCAGTTCGAAGTCTGTAGTATTGAAAATTATTTCAAAATTGGCTCCAGTGTTTTCAGAGATGTAAGACTCATTGACCAGGTGAGACTGACCGCTTATCTTGGCAGCTAGCACACCAGATCCCGAGGTGGTCGACTGGCTAAAGTCCATGATCATTCAAAGTGAGAACAGTTATCTCGAGAAGCTGTTTGGTGATTTACCAGTTGTGTTCCTCTGATGTCTCAGGTGTGTTTTAAACATATGGTCTAATTCCTTTTGGAAGATTAACTTTGTCGATGCAAGGTTAGTTTGTGTTGGACACTGAGCAGCTTCTGTGTGCTTCTGGGTCATTATGAAATAAATAATTGAGAAAGAACAGTGAAAGTGTCGTAGATGTGCATTAGAGTGACAATAACTGTTGGCTGCATCTCACAATCCAACCTCAATCCAGTAGAAGGCTCCAAAAAAGCTTTTTTTGGTTCCCCAAAAAGCCAGTTAGCAAAGCTTTGAGGTATTTTGTCACAGAACAGTTGCACAGTTGTGTTGAAGTGTAGCCTAATCACTAGATCCCAGCTGAGCTGGAATGGATGGCAGCAAGAACACTGCTGCTCCAACTGCATATTGAGCATACTGCGCCCTGCCATTTTGGAGAGTTTGGACTCCCAAGTTGAACTTGGCAAGTTCACACTCCCAAGGACGCGATACCAAACTTGGCGTACTCTGTATGGAGAAACGACCTCCAGTCACTCTGTCTGACTCTCTCCATGGTTCTGAAACATTCAAACTGCAGTCTCTCCCTGCACCATTCTGTTTCTCCCATGGGTCGCCTGTGACATCTACTGCTACTACTAATACTGCCACTTCTCTGTCTTAGCTGTAGTTTGTTGTATTTCCATTGATAAAACATGAAAATGTGAGTAAAATATAAATACAGTGGAGGGTGGGAGCCAGGCACTTCTGAAGATGATTTGTTTTGTGACAGCTGGTCCTGACAGCTGAAAAAGCCGCCTGGTTAAGATGAGGGACTTGGTTACAAATGGGTTTTGAGTAAGTGTAGGTGTGTTGTTCTGTTTGATGTGCTGGAAGTGTTAGCCATCAGTGAATGGGTGCGAGTCAGTCCTTGAAAGTTTGCAAATGTGTGTGAGGAAAGCGAGACGGGGAGAATTTGTGCTGTTAGTTTATTGGGACAGTTCCTAAGTCTACATTTCTCGTCTTTACATTTTGGGCCTCACGCTGAGTGACGCATTAATCCAGAGTTTCTCACAATGAATAAGTATGGAGGATTTCTGTGTCTTCCTCAGAGACATTTTGACAGGACATACAGCCATTTGCAGACTATTGCAAGGGATCGCTCTGAACACCACTAACATGCCCTGTCTATACTGATAATTGTTAGGAGATGTTCATAAACTGCAGTGGGCTACTGACGGCTGTGACAAAGAGTGCTTTAAAGAGAATTCGAACAGACAGCTGTCCTCTTTGTATGAGAAGAAAAAAAAGCACTTTTCTGTTCCGCATTCACAAGTGACATGTTTGATGAACTTTGCCTAGCTGAGATATATCAACCCATTGTATAATTATATATCAGGTAATATTACCTTTACACTTATATTACCAGCCACAGAAAATCTTCCTTCTAATTCACATTTACACAAATCCGTTCTTGCAATTATTAATCTCGCCATGCTTAATAATGCAGAAATTGCTTTCACATTGAAAATAAACTTCAAAGTGACACACATGGATAAAAGTGAGACTCTTTCGCTTAATTTGTAATTGCATCCTTGGAGTTTCCAAAACTGCATGGTGCCGTTTTATGAGATTTATTCTGCCAAAATAAATTGAGAAATAAGTTATCACGAGTTTAGCACACAGAAAATTGGAATCACAAGCTATCTAGATAATGCCTTTGTTAAAAGTGACTTATCTTACGGTTCATTGTCTATTTCCTCCTCCTTGAGCAATAATCCATTTGCTGTTTTGTGAGTCACAGTCTGCCACATAGAAGAATGATACAAGAAGCAAACTAGAAAACCAACGATGCCATCTATAATACACTGGAGGAAAATCACAACAGATAAAACGAGTTTTGAGACACAGGGTGTATAAAGTATGTAGTTGGAAGTTCCTTTTATATTTGTGTTTCTCTTTTTGATAAAAGCACTTTGTAACCCTGGTTCCAATGTTTCAGAGTGTACTGATTTATTTACTTGCTACACCAGTAGTTATTCCTGCAAAGATTTTGGCTAGGTAGAAAGTCTTGAGTTTAATATAGACTTTAATATTCCACTCATCACTTTCAAAACAGTTATGCCCTTACTTTCCACTATGACCTAGCAGGAACCCTCAGATCCTTGGCTCTTTTTGGTTTCTACGATAATTTATGCTCCCGTCCAAGGTTTTTTGCCACGGGGGCACATTGGTGTTTGATTTTAATTCATTAAAATCAAAACAGGAGATCAGACAGCTGAACAGGTTGTCAGATCGATCAGATTTTCTTTAATGCTGAGGAGCTTTCTCAGCTTTCTGTTGCTCAGTTATATATACATATATATATATATATATATATTTATATATAAAGAAAGAGTCCAAACCAGACAGCTGAAGGCAGATTCATCCACCATCCACCCAACGACCCTCTTGGAACCTTTTTATGTGCGTAACAGAGGAGATGGAGAAAAGGAGGCAGAGAGACGGAGAGATCACAGAGCAGGCGAAATGGAAATAGAGGAGTGTTAAGCTGTAGCTCAAAAAGAAAAGGGGGAAGAGATTAGACACAGGAGCTCTGTTGCTGGTTTGATTTGAATTAATCCATTTACTTGATATTGAATCATTTGGAATCTCGCATGAAAATTGCATTTGACATCCCATTATACATCCCATTGTGACAAATATTAGCCACTCAGTGCAGTTTCATCGTGTAGTTTCATGTAGAATCCATAGGGGAGCTGAGTTGCCACTGATCTATAATGCATGGGAGGAGAGTGTCTGCGGGGCTTTGGGGGATTTTCTGTATGTGTTGAGGCTTTGCCATATAATTCTTTCATCATCTGGTTTTTACTGTTTTTTGTCTTACTCAGTGAGTATTTAGGCAGAAGTGAAGGTTGGGCATGACTGCTGGGGATGTTTTCAGCAGCTTTAAGTGCTCTGGGAGCCTACTTCTGCCTGAGCTGTGCCCAGACACTGTCCTGTATCTTTTGGGTGAAGCATGACTTCTGTAATTCCCTTGAACACAGACAGCTGGATAAAGGAAGCAGGAGGAGCTGCGACCAGCTAGACGGAGAGGAGCAAGGCTAGAGAGAGATGCAAAAGGAAGGTTTGGAAACAGCTCTAAAACAGAAAGAAATGACAAGGACACAAGCTATAAAATAGAGAAAGACAGCCCAACATTTAGATAAGACAGGGAAAGGACTGAAATCCCTGGCTATGAAAAGTAGGAGAGTGATGCTGCTTTATAAAGGGAAGAGGCACAGCAGAGACAATGTAAGAACTACTGTCGTGTGTCATCACAATCACCCAGTTGTTATCAGTACTTTAGTGCTGAGACGGGGGATGACTCAATAGCACAAGTTTGCACATATGCGCGCACACACACACACTGCAACTGACAGAACAATTTTCTTTAATCTCAATAACCATGAAGGCGATAGATTGACCCATTTAATCTGCAAAGCAACTGATCAGTAATTTCATTCCTTTATTCTTTATCAAATCCCGTAATGCCTGCTGTATCTCCCCATATCCATAATACATGCGTTGTGATAATTTGAAGTGCATTATGTAACAGTTTCTCAAAACCCTCAGGCAGCAGTGGGTGAAGAGGTGGAGGAAGCGAGGGATTTGCTGCAAGAGAAGGATGAGAAAGAGAATGAATGGAGGAGGGAGGTGAAATAGAGAAGACGTGAGAAATTAAGGGCAATCGGCTGAGAAAATGAATGGGGAAAAACAAGAATGGGATATTGAAGGGGGGTTGTCACAGGGATGTGCAGGACTGTTTTCATGCAAACGACTCCGCAAACAAGACAGACAAACAGAATGTTTGTTACGGGCAGACGCAGAGAGAGACAGCGAAGCAGGATGGAAGCTACTCCCTAATCTACTCTTTGATGCCACCTTACAGAGATGGAGATACAGACTGTAAATGTACATAAAGGTTTAGAGGCCAAATGTGAAAAAGTCCAATTCTAAATGCATTTGGGAAGTTATTTTATATTCAGTTTATACAGGAATTTATGTTCAGCTCGCGGTTTAACTGCAGTGGAAATGGTCTATTTTGTGGTAGAAATTCTACCAGGGTGAAGTTTGAACTGAAAACGCTCACGGCATAACTGATATAATATCATAAAGCCAAAGAAATCGCAGCAAAATGCACAACAGAAAGTTATAATTTGCAGCCAACTGTATCAGCACAAGATTGAGAGCTACACTTTGATGTGTTACGCCATGTTTAAATTATTTAAACGTTGTGTCAGTGGTATTTATGACACTAAGTGCTTTGCCTCAAATCAAATTGAAAGATGGGTTTGGTTTTCATTCAACTAGTTTTCTATTTGGTAAACCCTGAAGTTGTGTGAAATAAAGTACAGCAGTTTAGACACTCCTAATTAGAGATGGGCACATAATCACTCTCTCCCAAAAAGAAACCATGGATTTAAGAGATACCATCTGTTCCTGACTGATTGTAAATAAACCTCAATTGAATGCGTAATCAAATGGCATTGATTTTGACTCACGCACAGTCTAGTCTTTCAGACTCTTGCTGACGATGCTCAAGGCCCCAGAATAAAAAATGGCCATCTTTCTTAAATGAATTCATTTTTCCTCAATTTCAACTATTGTAAGTTTTTGTAGGTGAATGGGTTTGGAGGTTTGAGCAAATTAGACGATGACAATTATTATATTAATATGTCCATTAAACGTCCGCTGTGGGGGTGACCTCTAGTTCACCTGGTACAGTGAGCGTCCCACATAAGCCTCGTTTCCACCAAACACTTTCGGTATGGTATCTTTGGAACCAAAAGTAACCCTTCAGACATGGTACATAGACCCACTGCAAACAGTCCTCTTAAATGTGGGTGGGGTTGTTGTCACTCACTGCTCCGTCCAGCACTCACTGTATTTCCTCATCACCGGTGATACAGAGGGGGGTCTGCACCTCGTTTATCGTGCACAGAAAGGGGTCTGTGGAGTCTCTCTCCATGGAATATTTATAAATAGAAAATGTGTGTATTTAGTCCTTCTAAGGCAAGCTCGAGGGTTTAGTGTTGCCAGAGCCCACGTGACACTCCACAATGTTTTTTTTTTCTCTAAGAGAGGATTAGAGTATATGCCATTCACATAACTTGGTCGAAATTAATATATATAAACGCTTGGAGATCCACTCATTACTAAAAATGTATGTCATATAGAAACTAAAGTAATGGTCAAAGTTGTCACAGTGAGTAACATCACAAGTTAACTTTACCCATTTTAAAGTCGCCTTCAGTCGGCCCAGTGAATGAAGTTATTTTTTCTCCGACTGCAGCCGCTGCAAGAGGCAGCAAAACATCCTTTCATTTTATAGTTACAGTCTAACAATAAAACTCTCCACAGTATGAACAGTGGTTACATAAGCCTCAAAACCAGCCACAACTCAGCCCTGAGCAAGAGTGACTGTCTGCTATGACCAGTCAATGGACTGCAGTGTTCACAGCTCCACCTTTTAGTACTGGATCTGTGTGCTTGGTTCCTCAACAAAAAGGTGACCAAGAATGGGGACGTACAGAACAGTTCCATTGGTACCATCCACAACTTTTCACACTGGAAAAAAAAGCATACCGAACTGAACTGTACTGTACAGCTATAGTCTGAGCCCTCCACAGCGGCCTGGGTTTGTTTCCGGCAGCTCTTTGCTGCATGTCACACCCCCTCTCTTTCCTACATTCCCGATCTATCTGAACTGTCCTATCTATAGGGCAAAACTCCCCAAAAAAGCAATCTTAAAAAAAGTCCATTGTATAGGATTTAGGGGAATATATCGGCACAGATGGAATAAAATATAAGAAGCATGTTGACTTAAGTGAATAATCACCTGAAAATAAGAATTGAGCTTTTGTTACTTAAGAATGGGCTGTTTATATCTACACAGGGAGCAGGTCCTGTGTTCACAAAGTCTGCCATGTTACACCGCCATATTTCTACAGTAGCTCAGAACGGACAGACTCTTTAGATAGGGTCATTCACGTTTTTCACGTCTGCCAGTCAACAGGTCGCTGTGAAGGAGCTGCTGACTGGCAGCTGCTAACTGCTGCTGGTAACTGGCAGACACAGTTTATTCAGTGTTACTGGTTTATATCACGGGGTCCATTTGCTTTGGAGAAGAAGAGACCTCTGTGGATAATTTGGCTCCCACTAAAAACCCTCTGAATGTCTGCATCTTGAGGTATCAGAGAAAAAGGGTGAGCACACACATTAGCAGGTGTTGGGCTAGCAGCCTGTCTGCAGCAAGCCAAGCAGTGTCACAGAAACACTGATTTGTAATGTGAAACTGCCTTATTGAGGGTTTTTTTTTACCGGTTTCAATCACTTGGTCTGTTTGTTTTGGAGAGGAGGAGACCTCTGTGGGTAATTCAGCTTCTGATAATAACCTCCTGATTCTTACAGGGAGGTTTCAGCTGCTTGCAATATGCAATCCTGTCTGCTAAATGCCACTAAATTCCCCTAATCTTACACAGGAGGTTTAAAACAACTTAAATTATGAAATGTATGTGGGCTCATCAGACTGCTTTCAAGACATATTCAGTTGACTAAAAATGCAATTCAATCTACAATTCAATAAGAATAACTTGCATTTGTGAGTAAACACAGACAAAAAACAATCAAACGAAGTTGCTAATTTCTCCTGTGGGGCTACATGTCCTTTGGTTTCTGTTCTTCTGTTTTACACCTTCCGATCAGAGCATGTTTGCAGCCCTTGTATAACTTGGCAGCCAGGACAGACAGTTTGAGCATTCAAATGCTGTGCATCCAAATTGCCAAGTTTTCTGATCAAACGCAGGATGCCCAGAGAAATTAAAACCCTTCAAAGGCTGCAGTTCGTCAACTGGACGTAATTCTGTAAGAGATGACGTGGACAGCCAAGCCAAACATTCTACATAATGAAAGAGATTGCGTCTAAAAGACTGTTCTTGGTGGTTTCATAATCGATAATGTCAATAGTCGTTTCTCCCTTTGTGCAGTGCAGCTTTAATCTGGACTTTTATTTTCTCCGATGTTCACTGTTATAATGATGAGCTAAGACAGCTTTCTGATTTAATCATCTGCTTTGCTTTACAGTTCAGTGTGCACTTCAAAGGTCAATCTCCTAGGACTAACCAGACTTAATGTCTGCCTGCCACACTCAGTAGAAAAGCCAGTAAGCCAAAGCATCACCGGATCATGTGGGTCCAATATGTACATTTAAAAAAATCACAGATACAGTGTGACATATTAGTGAGAATCTACAGTGCTGTACAGAAGGCTAACCTCTTTCCACAACAAATTAGCACTCTGCACCAGCTCCTGTCTTAGATTTTCTAACTAGATTTTGAACCATTGCAAATACCCTCTGAGGTTATAGACAGACAGAGGAGTATCTGCTGTTAAACCTCACAGCCAGCATGTGCCGCCAGACTGAGCAGGATGGCATTTTTAATGTGAAGGAATAGAGGGGAAAAACGGACGGGGGCCAGTGTTGTGCATTCTTAATGTGGGGTACGGAGGGTTTAGCTTGCCTGAGGCAAAGTGTCCACAAAGTGCATTTTGAATGTGAATTGTCCTGACCTCAGTTCATCTCCCCGCTCGAACAAAAGCTTACCAACAGATGACAGCTTCATAGAATGCATGCATCATTTGTGATGCTCACTCATAGTTTCTCATGTGCTGTTCAGCGTACAAGATATTCAGTAGGATTTCATGTGGTTTGAGAGGCAGTTTAAGCTGGATTAACAGCATGACAAAAGATAAATAGTTGGCAGCGATATCTCCATTTCCCCTGTAGCCTCTTAAAATCTGATCAATAACTTGTTTCACTTATTTAGCAAAACAGGCAGACGTTTTCTAGTCCGGCCCAACTCTTTAGAGGGAACTAACAGCCTGCCAAACTTGCTGAAACTCCCTGCAGTCACGTCTGTGATAAACAACAGTAGCCTCACAATATTCCCATATTGCTCACTAGGGGATAATTTTGTTATCTTTTGAATAATGTTAACATTACGTTCCCGTGTTAAACATACTTTAAGACAGCAGTAGATATCGTAAAGAGCTCTACCCCTGAGGCCTATTCAGCTAGTGAGAGAAAGCTTGTCATACAATGCCAGAAAGGCTCTTTCCTTGGAGAAAGGGAGTCCGTAACAAGAAAAAAAAAAAAAAAAAGTTGACCGTTTTTTGCTGTTGAAGTATACAAGACTATACGAGACTATCCTCTTACTTGTCACAACCCATATTTACATTTAGTGGCAATAGTCATTATAACAGGAGCAAAGGAGAAAGTCAGGTGATAAAGAGAAACAAGAAGTCCCCATATGGATGCAGATGTGGTGGTTGGATGGCTCAAAAACAGGCCCCAGAATCATCACTTAACCTTGATTCCAATTTTTTCCAGTTGCCATTAATGGTTTTGCAGCAGTTTTTGCGGCCCAAAAAGCATTTACCCACAGAACACTATTATAAACTAAACATCTTTTTAAATGTTGATAGGAAATCTGGAACTGCAAACAAGGTCAATTATGACTCTTTCTATTATAATTTTTTGATCCATTGAGGTTTTATATTTGTAAAACAACAAGCAGAGAAAAGCATTTTGAAAAATTAGGAGTGGGAACTTGTGGGTGATACCAGCAAGAGTGTCACTACTGCACATATTCAGTGGGCTGCATACAACGCAAGTAAACCCAGAAGCTAGAAACTTTTTTCTCATATGCACCAGGCAAGCAATCTCATTTGACTGAGTAAGTGCCACCTTGGGGTCTGTTATCCAGATCATATAAAACATCCATGTTCAAAAAACACAGGACTTTGACCCAGAAGATCAGGATTCATGACTTGTGTTAAAGCTACTCTTACCTTCCTTGCATTTCACACAGCATTTAGAATAAATTTGAACATCCACAACTCCCGCCTCCCTCCAAAGTCCCATCCCCCTCCTCCTGCAACTCCACCTCCCTTCAAAAGAGGCTACACTACAGTAGGCTAACGTTAGCCATTAGCAACTGGATGCTGTGTTGTCATACATAATGTTATAGCCTATGTTACATTAGAGGCAAACTAAAAAATACCTGTCCAGCAGAAACAGTGCGACCATCTCGTCCCTTTTTAGCTCAAGATGAAGGCATTCGGTTGGAATGACTGGTCAGAGTTTTCTTAGAACCATATGAGAATAGTATAATTATGAGTTTTTATCTCTGGTGGAATTCACTTACATTTTAGTGTGCCATCAGCTTATTAATAGCATTTTAACCTAAGCAAAGAAAAGCGTAAAATTTCCAGAAGGGTAAGTGTCGCTTTAAACAAAAATCAAGATTGATTCACACAGGTTCATCAACATTAAGTTATACAGGTATGCCAGACATCATGTACTTAACGTCACATCAGGTCATCACATTATGTTGTCGTGTTATGTTTAGTATGTAGCATAATGTTACATAGATGGACGACATGATAGTGAAGCCAAAACATCTCAATTGCCCCCTGGTAGTTGGCTGCAGTATAGGTGGAAAAATGGGCCAAACTAAAAACTCAAAGTACACATCAGATAATTTCTGTCATTTTAGAAAGTTCTTATCAAGTGTATGTATGCTTGAGTGTTCATTTTTTTTAATAAAAGGTTGGTTATAACTAGTTATTTGATGCCATAAAAAGGGGGTTTGATGACATGATGGACAGCTGTGTGTGCCAGTTTTACTGTGGAGATGCTTCTGCGCAGACTCTGGCTCCAAATGACATCAACAGAGCAAGATGTCAGGGGGTGTAAATGGGATATTTTGGCTTCATTTTTGGAAAGTGGGAGGAGTGGAGACACGTTATCCACCTTTATATACAGTCATTGGTTAAGTATAATGTGACAACACCCACTGGTGATTCTTTTCCTGGACCTAATCTCACAGCAGGGGTGCTAATATGCTTCTGTGGGTTGTATTAGAAGGTAGGAACAATCATATGTGGTAGTGTAGGTTGGAGGACTTGTTGAATTTATAGCACATCTGTAATTTAACTTCTCTGATATAATTCATTCAGAAGTGCAAGTTGGCCAATTCAAAATGTGATTTGTTGTAAACTGAAGCACTTGTTGTTTCACCCTCCCTACCTCAGTTTAGGAAGCCTGGCAGTTCTTATAACAAACATCCTATTCCCAGCACTGAAAGTGAGCTGCAGCTCATGAGTCTGTTGTTACGTCTGAAAACACTTCAATTAGGACAACAAGAAATCAGCTGCTGCCAGTCACACACATACTATATGTGGCACCTCTGCATGTTGGGGAGACAGAAAGTGTAATCATGCCGATCATGCATGATGGAAAAACAACTTTGTACCTAGAAATGGCTCTGAAAGACATTGACAGGCTTGAGCATTATACTTGTGCTGTGTTGATTTGTGCACTCACACCCGAGGTGAGGCAACAACGCAAGTGCATCACTAATGCGGCATGCATTAATGATGCGTATTGAAAAGACATCCACAGTGGACTGTAAGACACGACATCAACCATTCATAGTGCCTATTAAAAATGTGATGCCTGAAGAAGTTGGTGCAGCGAGGAAGAGGAATGTGAATATGATTAACAGATTGATTTATCGGTGATTATACTTTCAATTACACTTGGTGGAAAACATTGCGTCTTTCAGGCCATGGGGCATTCATTAGAGCTGTTTCTGTGATTCAGTGGGATGTTTAACGGAAAACTTGAACCTTTAATCTTTTCCACCTTGTTTCCATGCATTAGTCAAACTGGTGACATGATGATAAAGACCACAGTTACAGCTGGCCTGAGGCATAACTGAACTAAGCAGTTCCTTGTGGTGCCACTGCAACCATGAGTCCTCAAAAAGCATGAAAAAGAAATAATGTTTTTCCACTATTTTCCCAGCCACATTAGTCAACAATTTTTCAGTATTATTCCTCTTTGTGATTTATTATCAGACTTTAACCATCTTGTTGCACCTACAAATTTCAAGTCTCTCAGGTTCTTGTTGTGATTTAAAGCAGCTATAATCAGTATTTCATATTAGCAAGGGATGGTGTGGCTATTTGTATGAGAAACAGGTCGCTGGTGGTGACAAACTAACAGGGAATAATCATTTTGAGCTTTATAGCATTTTTCAGCGTTTTGTTTTGGTTTTCTGGCAAGCAACTTTGCTGCTTTGGCTCACTCTCACTGCTTTCATAACTTCATTCACAGACGTCCCAGTACCCAAACAACAGACGGACAAGTTAGCAACTAGCTGGTGAACATATTGGGGCATTTAGCAAGCAAGAAGCCAGATATGTAAAGATGGACAGCATGACAGCTCCCACAAATGCAGCGAAGACATTGCAGTCGCCTCTTTGTGGGCTGGCTGCAGTGTTTTGTTTTATTTTACTTGATTTTATTTTATCTTTATTTTACCAGGCATATTTCCATTGACATAAAAAAAAAATCACTACTGCACAAATTGTGGCTCCAAATGTGCAATTGTGGCTCCAGGATATTTGGCTTAATTTTGTACAGTAAGAGGCAGTGGAGACGCGTCATCCATCTTGGAGACCAAAAAAGACCTGAAAGTAGAATACTGGACTGATGTTCGCCAGGTGACATAAACACAGACCCAAATGAATATTATTGTTGCCCAGTAAATGCTGGATGTGTACTTAACTTGTAACATAACTGTTTGCTAAGACATTTGCCAAAACAAATTATAGGGTGAAGATGTGTCAGGTTGTTCAGTTATGTTTCTGTTCTGTTATGTTTGAAAGATCAAATTACTTATAGACTTATCATCGTCTTTTTAAAATTTGTCTGGCTTTCTTACGATCATACAAAGCAAAATTATTGAGATATACTGTGTATGTTCAGGTTTGCTGTGCAGTAGAGTGGGTAGTGAGTCAAACTCTCTATATAGCCCCCCCAAAGGCACATCCAAGTTTACTTCAATTTTCCAGTGACATACAGTAGTCTGACAGTGTTCTTGCAGGGTTCTTTCTGTCCCCCTCATAGCCTGCTGGAGAGTACTTCAAATTTTATGTTGCCTGAGCTGGGGAGGCTTTCTGTAGGCCGGAGTCCTCTGCTAAAGAAAAGCATCACAGAGGAGGCAGAGGAAAAAGGAAGCAGCTGATGGTTCTGCAGCCCACGGTTGGAAAGCAGCTAGCCTGGCTGGTGAGCAGCCTGCCGGGCCAGCAGCAACATCATCACCTTTAGCCAAGTTGATGAGGACTGAACTGCTGGGAACCAACGGGCAGAGCTGACTGGCAGTATTTGCGCTGCAGTTGCCCCTCATTGCCAACTGAAGCTACAGTAAATTACTGTTGGTTTCAGCATGGCCTGTTATTTTTCACTGGATTATGTTGCTGACACCAGCACGGAGGGGAAAGTGCCAACATGTGTGACAACAGGAGGTCAGAAACTTTCCTCAAATATACACTGTGCCAAGTTTAAGAAGAGGCCAGAAGAAACCTTTGTGTTCAGAGTGTGTTTTCATAGCCATGTGTTTTTAGTGCTAATTAGAAACTGTTAATGTCATGGATGGATTGCTATACAGGTGTACGGGGCAAAAGCGTCAGCCCCCCAGCCTTCACCAGCAAAATGTCACTCAAATTAACACATACTGACCAGGAAGAGACTCTGAATGACCCCAAAAAGATGCAAACTGGAAAGAGACACAAAATAGTTATAAAAATGGGAAAAACAACCAAAAAAGACAGAAGATCACCTGAGAGAAACCATAAAAAAGAAGCCAAATCACTACAAAGTCTGTATTTTCTTTTTTTATTATTATTTTCTATTCAGTATTTCTAGTCATCTGACCACTCAAAGTGCTTTTTATTTTGTACTACAAGACACATTCACCCATTTACACACACATTTATACACTGGTGGCTGAAGCTAAAATACAAGGTGCCACCTGCTACTCAGTTTTTAACACACTCACACACACCGATGAAACAGCCATCAGGAGCAATTTGGGGTTCAGCATTTTGCACAAAGACACTTCAACCGCTGATCTTCTGATTAGTGGACGACCCACTCTACCTCCTGAGCCACAGCTGCCACAATCCACCTATGGTTATCATCCTAAATGCTGAGCTAAGATAGTGACATCTGTATGTTAGCATGCTGACATTATGCACAGCCTCACAGAGCTGCTGGCATGGGTATCGACTATTAGGGTGCTTTCAGAAGATAAATGTGACACTTTCTAATGTCACAACGGACGGACAACTGCGTGGGTTGATTTTAGCCTGGTCATCATGTACTATATTGCTTGCATTGTTCGTATTAGGCTAACCATACAGTTTGAAAACGAGGTCCAGCTCCAACTAGAAAACAATGTTTTGATGCATTAGATGCACCGAATGTGGATATTAAAGGATAACTTTGGTATTTTTCAACCTGGGCCCTATTTCCCTATGTGTATGTGTGCGTATGATTCATAGGTACAACTTGTTTAAAATTGGTTCAGTATTGAGGGAGGCGGATGCAGCTGGCAGCCACAAGGTAGATATGGGGTCAGATGCGTCCCGTATAAGTTTGTGCATTCAAAGTGCTTTTTTTCGCCACTGACCAGTTCAGATCGCCAGTGCTATCTCTGTAGATAGCATACAAAGCATTTCCCTTACCCTTCACTTCCTCTGGGCTGTGTGTGACGTCATCTCGTGAGAGCTTTGCTTGTTGCCGGAAGAAAACAGAGGAGCCATGCTGAGCGCCGCTCAGAGTGGCGCTGGTTGTCCCGGAGTACAGTTGAGAGTTTTATTGCATCGATTGAAAACAATGGTTCGTGTTTGTGCTTATCCGAATTACAAGAACAGGATGTCGCGAAACACCCCGTACAGCTTTCACAGGCTGCCTTTGTCAGACGGCGAGATGCTGAAGTTGTGGCTAGTTGTGCTACAAATGGATGCTAACACTCCTGTCCAGACACTGCGCCTTGCAGACCATCGGGTCTGCAGTGCTCACTTCTCCCAAGATGACTACTGCCAGCCGAAGAAGAGAAGACATCCAAACCCAAAACACCTCTTCCTCAAGAAAACGGCTGTCCCACGAGTAGAGAGAGCTACAGACACAGTGGAAGTAATGTTATATAAACAATGTTCGAAACGCTTAGTATGCTATTTACAGAGATAGCACTGGCAATCTGAACCGGTCAGTGGCGAAAAAAAGCACGTTTAATGCACAAACTTAAACGGGATGCATTTGCCCCCATATCTACCTTGCGGCTGCCAGCTGTATCTGCCTCCCTCAATACTGAACCAATTTTAAAACGAGTTGTACCTATGAATCATACGCACACATACACATGGGGAAATAGGGCCCAGGTTGAAAAATACCAAAGTTATCCTTTAAGGCAGTACAGGAGGATGCACACATTAATAATCCTCCAGGACTGTAACATGCTCATGCTTGTTTAACCCAAACTATGCGTAATGTGACAGCAGTTGGTTCAGATCGAGGTCGGAACACGTTCTAACCACAAACGAACCCCACCAGAATTCGTTTGTAACCGGATCGAGACCACCTCTTCAAGAGGTCTCGGTCTGGTTGTTTTGACCATTGTTTTGCACCGAGTGCGGTTGCTGTGCACACCTGCCCGAACGAACCACACTTAGGGGGCAAACAAACTTGAGTTTGATTGAACTGAACCAAACAGGGCAGGTGCGAAAGCACCCTCACTGACCTTTAAGACCTCTCACCAGGACAGATACACAGTTAAAAATGTCCAGAAAATGGTGCATTTAAAAAAACAACCAAAGTGTACTGTACACTTAAGCTGTTCAAGATTGAGTATATGTTTAGGAAAAGCACGGTCTCACTATCAGGAGCAGACTTTACTATTCCAACAGCAAATACAAAGGCATTTGCCACATTTTTTATTGGTTGTTTGTTCAAATGGATAAAGCGGCATATTATTATACGTTATTGACAAGCAACCTCTTGCAGTCATTAGTAATTATAGTCCTCTTTGAGTTGGGAGGCGTAGCTCGACATTGTTGTGGTATCATCGCTGAAGGTCTAACTGAGGAAGTGGGAGTGGATCAACAAAGTGTGTGACTTTGACAGGGGAGACCCCCGTTCATGTCCATAGCTCAGTTTGGCAGTATTTCTCTGACATTACCCATGATCAGATCTTCCCCAGCTCGAACCAAGTGGTTGGCAAGTGATCTGTTTGTTTTGGTATGAGGACTGGATGTTTGACAGACTAGTCATATGGAGATGAGAATACTTTTTCCACCCTCCCCATGAACATTAAATACAATGCATTCATTGTATCACCATCTGCCCAGTGAGCCCCAGAGACCTGCTTTAATCTCCGGCTCTTTGATATAATCGCAGCAAAGTCCTCCATCACTGAGGTACGCGCCGTGCGGACATGTTAGGGAGAGCTGGAGATAAACTTAAGCTTCCCGTTTGGCCTGATATGTTGGATGAACTTGAACTTTCAAACGGCAAGTCCTTGAAACTTGTGATGTCTCTTTGGCGGTAGCTCTGATCAATACCACACTTTAACTTCCCTGCAGACTCTTAACTACTGGATTTCACAGATGTTTTCTGATTATCCCAAAGATCCTGAGAACTCTCTCTTTTGGCTCACGCTCTCTCCTTCGCTCCCTCGCTTTGAAGTGTCCACATTCAGTTCAGCAACAACAAGCAGTGCACACCACAGGTCAGGGGCCACACCTGACACCAATGCTGACTGTCAACATATATTAGGATATTGGTCTCAGAGGGTGGGTTCACCTGCTTCACCAAAAAACAACATATTTTCTCATTTTCCCTCTGTGGTATGATCATCATGCAGATGTGTTTTATTTGCCTTGGTTTCGAGATATCCGCCTCCACAGTTTCTGCTACAACCCTAATAGTGAAAAGATATTTTTTTTCCTGTCGTTGTCACATTTTTCAAAAATCACATTTAAAAAGAACTGTTACTCTGGATAACCCGCAGAACAAGCTGTCACAGGTTTTCATATCTCAAACTATTTATTGTGAAATGAAATTCTAATAAAACCGATCGCAGCAAGATGACATATGAGAATATTTCCTTTATACTGTGTATATCTATATGCATATATACTAAACTATACATTATGTGGCTTAAGTTCTGGTATATTTTGCCTTCTATTATCACATGTTTAGCTCCAGTGCTGTTACATAACATGCTGCTGCTCTCTTATCATGCCAGTTTCTCTCAATTTGTGTTGTCTTTGACAAATCATGAGAAATCCTTTGGCAGCACCCATTTTGAAGAGATTTTCACATGGACTCTGGCTCACAGCACATTCACAATGCCAGACAAAAGACATCACTAGCACTATGTAGCACATTTCAGGAACACTGAAGAGTTATTATCCAATCTCTATGTACTTCAGAGTTCCTTTTATGTCATTCAACACACAGCAATCTGTCATTTTACCGAGCAAAGACTGTGTACTCTATATAGCAAATTGCAAATGATTCTTGTAGAGACAGCTCCGTCACTGACACCAAAAAATTACAAAACACAGTGACACTCTTAAATGCATTATGTGATATAGGTTGCAGTTTGATTACTATAGATTTAAATCCATAGCCTGTTGATGCTGTCAAGTGTTGTCTAGAAATGTGTGCAGCAACAATTACCTACACACATGCTGAATCAAACCTTATTGATTCTAACTTTTATGTAAATGATTTTACTGTAAAACAAATTTGCTTGGAATTATTACCATCGTATGACGTGACAATTTTTCCAAAGGATAGACTTGGTTGGACACTTGAAATGTGTGGCCTGACTCTGCATACATTTGTGAAATTCTGTTCCTCTACTTCTAACATTACATCAAAAACTAAAAAAGAAAAGCAAAAAGGAATAAAAACAAGGCAGAGTTAAATGGTTCCTGCACTCAAAACACATCCAGAATCATGGACCGTGGCCATGACACAGAAATACATTTTGCAAGACAGATCCTGAGGGTTTGGGGGTTTCTGTGTGGAATAAAACCACCAGCTGTAAATCCTTCACTCATCCCTTCACCTGACAAGCTTTTTTATCACATCACAAGACTATATAGTGCAATTCCACCAACATTGCCCATATGCTGGCTTTCTGTTGCAGCATGCGTCCCGTGTTGGCCAAACCAAGGCAAGCCCCAAAGCACATGCTTCAACACAGAAACAGCCATGTGGAGGCATTGCTAATATGCTATGGCCAGACATTATTTGGAAGATGACTCCTCTCATTGTGCTTTGAAACAAGCCTTTCAGAAAAGGAAGCTGATTGGATAAAGGCAACAACAGTGCAGACCTCAAAGCTGAAAGATTTTATTTTCAGACCGTTTCTTTGATGTAACTCCAACTCTGCATGCCCTCATGTACATATGGTAATGGAGTCATGTTATCCAGCCATCATGTAACACTGAACCATCTGTCTGCTCCATACATCACCCACTGTGGGATGTACTTTAATGTTCACACCATGTGCATTTTTTCTCTCCTGATGTTTTCTGTGTTGTTGTTAAAGTGAATTATATCAGGTCTGTTTGTTCATTCATTTTGTAATTATGTAAATACTGAAACCAGAAACTAATGTTCATTCATGTGTCAGAGTGTGGCCCACACACCTAGAGGAATATAAAATTCCGTCCAGAACATTAAAATTAGTCTATCTGGTTATTTATCATATATACTATACTATACTATTGCTTTTTTAAACAAATTTGTCATTTAAGAAATGGATGCTTTGGTCATCTACCAGTCCCATTTGTTATGGACTTCCTGCATGGTAAAGGTCAATTTTGTGCAGACATATTTGGAGAAATATCCCAGAGGACTGTGCTCCAAAACAAATGACTGCCTGCGCCAAAAAAAGTCTCTTTTTCCCATCCTATACATAAAAGACAACATTTTGAATAACTGAATATATGAGTAGCAAAATACTGAAACACAATTTACACATGTGCAAGCAATTTAGCTCAGCTGCACAAATGCACACACATATAGATGCACCCGTCTGCACACACTGGGACAGCATGTTTAGCATATACTGGTATTCAGATGAATGTGGGATCAGTAAGATAAATATTAACACAAGCAGCACATAGTGATGCACACACAAACGAGAAGATGAATGGCTTTGATAAGCTAGTTTCAGCGTGGCCATTCGCACAGCATAAAGGGCAGAGAAGTGACCCTTTGTCCCATTTAATGAATACAACTATTGATTCTAGTTTGATATGCAAATTGTCTGTGTGCAGAGGGCCTCGCAAATCATTTATTTGCACATAAAGCTATGTCTAAAAGTTTGTACAAAAATTAATTTATGTGTTTTTATTGGGATTGAATAAATACTCGTGTATCTTTGCCATACTGTTCATACAGGTATCATTACCATTTTTAAACTGCTGCTGCTGTTATTCTTTTATCTGTGAGAAAGCCCCTGCTTAATGAGCTATGATGATATATCTTTACTGTAGCCATTCATTTTTATTCAGTGCTTCAGATAGGGAGCAACCCTGGATTTTTCCCTGAACACCTCCTTTCTTTCTTTGTGCCTGACTGACCATGATTTAAGTTGCTCTATCATTATGGCGGTGATTTACTCAGCCATTACGGTTGGTTTGCACGTTTGCCTGAAACTGAGGTTATACTGCATGGCAGTTGCTTAATTGGTTCCCGGTTAATCAGCGCAGAGCACACAGCATGAGGGTTGTGTTTGATTTTTGTGGTCATTGTGTTCTGTTTGCTTAAAACCCCCGCAAGTATAATAGTAAAGTGATGTGACACTACCCCGAATGGCTTTTTCCAAGAGTTAGAATTGCATAAAAATGTATAAAATCTTCAATAAAGGGAACCGCAGAAGTTCCCAAAAGCAGCTGCAACAATATAAGCAAAGCACTTTTTATATTTCTTGTGTGTGCAATAAGATTTGAGGGTTTTTTGTGTTTATGCAAGTTATTGAGAATTATTTATGCTCTAACTGTGGAAACTGTTTATTACTGATTTCATCATGTTGCATTAGACATCTTGGAGCTAGTTGCTTAACACTGTTAACATGGTAATTATTGGTGGTGCGTACTTAAAGTTAATGTGATTCATAAATGAAGCGTCATATTGGATGATGCACATTGTTTACACTGTAAACAATCTGTGACAGTGCTCTCTAAAGAGAGGCGACAGAGGCAGAGAGAGAGGGGGACCTGAGGGAGGCAGCTGAAGGAAGAGCTGCTTTGCAAAGCTGCTTTCAAAGCAGCAACCGACCAACGGCTGAATCATATTTACTGAAATATTCAGCAACCACTTCCTACACACTTTCCTCCAATGAGTTTTTTTGCTCTGGAGCTCTTGTTAAAGAGTAATTTAACACCAGCTTAAAAACACTTGCTGACCCCCAATGGTTGATGTGCTGCAGGAATGTTGCGGCAATCTCAGAACCTATCGGCCATTGGTCGGGCAACGATTTAGGTCCCGTTTATACGACAACAATTTCAACTGAAAACGTTAAACTTTAGTTGCGTTTTGGCCCATCGTTTACACGACAGCGGCGTTTTGGGTGACTGAAAACGCAGCGTTTTGAAAACGGGTTCCAGAGTGCAACTTTTTGGAAACAGCAGCGTCTCAGTTGTCATGTAATCTTGCAATATGCAGTTCGTCCATCCAGACAAAGTTACCTGTGCATAATTTTGCCATTATGTCTTCTTTGTTTTGGTTTGTAATCACTGCGTTGTAGAGGAAGGCGCTTCAGCGCAGGCGCATGGCGTCATGCCGTGGTGTTGCTTTGCAAATTTACACTGCCACCCATTGGCCTGGCGTGCATACTACAATATTTCCAGTAGATTTTGCGGCACCGTGTGAACGGGAATCGTTTCAATAATGTTGTCATAAACGCAGAAGTTTTTTAAAACGCAAAGGACAGACTTTTCCATTTTTAGAGAAACTGTTGTCGTCTAAACAGGGCCTTAGGCTCTGGTGGCAGCAGCCAATATTTTGGGGATTCCAGTTGAGCCAGCGTTATCAGGACATGACTCCCTCTCCCATGTGAAGGTCATTATTCACAGTCCGATTAGCGAGTCATGAGTCATGATGTTCTATAAACAGATATTTGCATAATTATGAGGGCAGATAAATGACTAACCAGTAAAAATCTCAAGATGGATCACTCCAGCCACAATACAGTGATTAATGACTTAAAAGGAATTTGAGCCAGGGGCGTAAAGTGAGGGAGCCAATGGCCCCTACCCTACTTCCTACCTCCGTACTTCCAGCTCCCTTGCTCGGACCACACCCATCTTTAAACGTCACTGTCATTTTGCGCTCAAATACACACCTGAAAAGTTTTGTACATTTTTGTACATTTTTGCTGCTAATGTCTTCACAATATAAACACCTGCTTCTGAGGTAGTTCCTGCTACAATAGGTGTCACCTGGACCACATATCGCAGTGATGACACATAAGCCCCGTTTCCACCAAACACTTTCGGTATGGTACCTTTGGAACCAAAACTAACCTTTCAGTCATAGTACCCAGACCTTAGTTTTTCCTACTGCAAGTAGTACTCCTTAATGTGGGCGGGGTTATCATCACTCACTGCTTCATCCAGCACTCACTGTATTTCCTCATTACTGGTGGCACAGATGGAAGTCTGCGCCTTGCTGCAGTGAGAGTCTCTCTCTATGGGGTATTTAGAAATAGTGGGTTTGTGCATTTAGTCTTTCTCAGGCAAGCTCAGGGGTTTAGTGTTGCCACAGCTCACAGGAACGACACTCATTACAAAATTCACTCATTACAAAGAGTGTAGGTCAAACAAAAACTAAACCAATGGTCAAAGTTGTCAAATTGACATTTAAAGTGTGCTGATTCATGTCGTCAGCTTGTGCATTGAGTAACATTACAAGTTAACTTTCCACCTTAAAAGTCACCGGCAGTCTCCAACTCCAGCTGCTGCAAGAGGCAGCAAAGCGTTCTTTCATTTTATAGTTACAGTTTACTAATAAAACTCTCCACGGTATGAACAGTGGTTATGTGAGCCTCAAAACCAGCCACAACTCAGCCCTGAGCAGAGTGACCGTCCGCTATTGACCAATAAACAGACTGCAGTGTTCACAGCTCCACCTTTTAGTATCAGATCTGTGTGCTAGGTACCCCAACAGAGGGGTGACCAAAAATGAGGATGGTAAGGAATGGTTCCATTGGTACCATTCACGACTTTTCACAGTGGAAATGTTAAAAAAGCACATCGAACTGTACTGAACTGTACAAACAAGAAATTCTGATCCCAAAATCTTGTCCTGTTGCCTACAAATTCTGCATTCACATGCAGATATCTGTTTATAGATAATGTAGCAGTGATAGAGGGGATGATGTTGGCAGTGATCAGAGGTGCAGCAGATTTTAAAGTTTCATATTTCATTGTTTCCCCAGTGCCCGAAACAACACACCCCCACCAAAGTAGTTCCTTGCATAGTTTAAGCAGAGGCAAACTTGTGGGTGTAGCGTGTAATTGTGCTGCAATGCAAAATCTCTTAAGCAGCTGGTCTAGTGTTCAGGTAACTGTGCTTTGCCTACAAACAGTAACAAACATAACAAAAATACAAGCAGCAGTGGCAGATCGGAAAACGATATATTGGTCCAAGTATAATATAAAATGACCTTTAGACAGCTTCCTAAGGGAGAGTATTGGATAAGTACTTTTTATCTGTGAGAAACACAAAGTAAAAACAAGGCACTTAAATTGAAATAAGAAGGACACGTTAAATCCCTGAACATTTAATTACCTTTTATATCAAATGTTTTAAAGTACTTAAAATGCAGGGCACATTTTAACCTATTGGTCTTCGCAATTCAAGCTTACCGTCTGAAAGAGAACCTGCAGCATTAACCTTTTTTTAATTGATCTACTGCTCATCCAAATGTGACTGTCCGCGTTTGATGTATTGAACTGGTTAAAGTCAAGCACTAACTTCCAGGTAAATTGCGGCGGTCAAATCCGTAGAACTCGTCACATCTCTTACTGGATAAATTGCTGCTCATTTTTAATTAAAATGTTACCTCGGGGATGTTTATACCAATTAACTCAACCAGGATGACTTTTCCCCTCTGCACTTCAGACAGAATTTACTGGTGGGTAAGAGAAATTGTGTTGTCAAGTGAAATATGTTGGAATAAGATACTTGGTGAGCCATGGATAAAGTATGTGTAAATAGGGATTGTCTAGTAATTTATGAATGGGGATTTGTGGATTGAATTCAATCAGGGATTCAAATGTTTTTTTTACCTCTACTTTTTAGACTTTTAACTTTGATTATGTGGCGAATATTTTTAAAGGCGCTGTAAGTAAGAATGTGGCCAAAACTGTTACTGCACTCAAATTCAAATACTGCCGCGAGTCGTTTGCCCACAGGCGGCTGCCGTGGCAGGGCTGCGTTGCCGTGGCAGGGCTGCGTTGCCGTGGCAGGGCTGCGTCGCCGCGTCCTTGATCTTCGAGCAAGTCCGGCTTCTCTGCTGCTAACGCTGCTGCCGGGATACAGATGAGGAGGAGCCGGCTGCTAATGCTATGTACCGGGACACTGCTAATGCTGCTTGCCGTGCTGCCGTAGCTCAGTCGTAACTGTAACTGATGCTGAGACTCTACTGACTGTGTGACTGGTAGATGGCGGTGGGTGGCGCAACAGGCCAAAACACAAATTCAAAACATAAACATGATTTGCGGACTGTAAAAATGTTTTTTAAATGCAAATATTCTGGCCGTACTATTGTTGTCCGTGAGATCAGTATGTTATATGAACATTATTCCTTAGTCTCTGTGACATAATCGGAGGATTTTACGACTATTTGCCTTAGATTTCTTACATATAGCTCCTTTAATAAACCTTGAAACCAAACAAACGAGTCACAGATTAAGATGGTAGTGATGCCAGCTCAACATCAACATGCTGTGTTTGCTGATCTTACATGATTTCTGACCATTGAAGTTATACTTTTTTTAAATAGTCACCTGTGGCTGTCGACTTTTGTTCCTCATGCAGTCTTTTTCTTTGTCCTGATAAAGAGAAAATCAGACACTTAAAAATGCGGCTATTCTGTAGGCTGTATGTGTCCTTGCTCCTGCAGAAAGTGTAAGATTATGAGAGTGTAAAGTTTAACTCACTGTACAGCTTTTGCCCGAGGCAATAACTACTTTTCAGTTATAGAATATTGTGCATATTCTGAACTCTGTTCAAGAACAGACTCAAACTTCGCTGGTGCTCCTCGTCTTCTGTGAACTCCTTTTAATATGGACAGTCTAGAAAGTGATTCAGTGCACTTTTAAGGTCATTTCCTTCACACAGTAGTAGCCAGACATGCTCCCAATCCATTTCAGAGTGGCAACGTGGCCTGATCGCCCACCCTGCACTCCTAGTGTGTGGGTGTGTGTGTGTGAGTCTTTTTTCTTCTCCGAGAAACATGTTCAACCTCTGAAAACAAGGCGTAAAAAAAGAAAAAGTGGGATCATTAAGAAGCGAGGAAGGAGGGTTATTGGGTCGTATCGTTCAAAACTAACACTCCTTGGTTGAAGAATTTGAAGAACAGCTAAGTGAATAGACAAAATAAAGACCAGACAGTGGTGGAAGCGGTAGAAAGGTTTGCCTTTCTTTCCCCTGTGGGGTCAGCTATGTATGACCAGGCGTCGGCAGGGCAGTGGAGCGAGGAAGCTTTTGGCATGCTGAGGAAAAGGCTCTGATGTATAGTGTTGATGACAAGATCGTTTATTGCCTGGCCTACAAAACTATGAGAAAATGTATTACTCTTTTGTCTTGTCTTCTGTCATCAGCTTATTCTCCCTTCTCCTCTTCCTCCGCCATTAACAATCCCATTCTCCGCTGACCTCTAACCTCCTTTTATTTTTCCCGCCATCTTCCTAATTTTCTATTTCCTGTTGACAGCTTTGTTCATTCATCTCTCCAGATTGAGATAGACAGCGCCTCTCCTTTGTCTTTGTGTCATGTTCTTCCATTTAACAGATTGAAGAAATGACCGGAGGTGACAGCTTCATTATAAAATTACAAGGCTTTTAATTGTCCAGATCATGTCTTGTGGGGATTGTTTTGTTTTTTTTACCCTCCCTAAATGAGATTGGCCATTTTTAACACAGCCTTTCCACATGAAAGTGCAGCTTTTTCACCGTGCCTGACCAGTTTTTTCCCTCCACATCACTCCTTTCTGGATCCAGTCCCCATTCCTGTCATCATTCCCTTACCATCCTTTTTTTTTTTGGCCTCGCTCCTTCACTGAAAACAAATTTAAATGCAAACAAGGCAAATCTGCCTAGCATGTCCTCCCACAGGAAAGACATAAAAAAAAGCAAATGAGAGGAAAATCTTCGCAATCTCTTCCCCTCGGGAATTGCTCACAGACATGGAGGGAAAATGCATAAAACCATTTTGAGTTCTAATATTGTTTATTACAGTAATCATTCACGCGTGCCTTTGACAAAGGAGATTAAGTTTTAGTCAACATTTCCATATGCAATTATGTACATGTGAATAACCTTGTGAAGAGCTGCACAAACTTCAATCTTAGGAGCATCCAATCCACCTATTAGGCATAAAAAGGGTGGAAAAAACAAGCAGCAGTGCAAAAAATACTGTTTACTATGCATGTTTGTTCATTTCCTCTTTGATTGGTGCAGCCAAATAGGTTGCTACTGCAAATTAAACTCAGCACTTCAGAGTGTGTATATGCTTTCATCTGGAAATTCAAAAAATTCAAGGTCTCCGAGCACTTGCTTGTCCAAATTACACCCCATTCCCAGAGGCTTCTGGGTAAATTAAGTTGTAGTGTAATCTAACTATACTTTACATTGCTCCAAATCCTAAAACAAGATTGTCCCATTTAAGCGTATAGACTCGTCTATGAATAATTAGGAAATGCGATCACCAGTGTAATCCGTGGCTTAGTGAGCAGATGGTTCAAAAACTCTCACAGGTGCACATCTGTGTGAGACCCCCACATGTGAAACACTTGTTTGCTGCTTCATCTAATGTGCGCTGCTCTTCATCAGGCTGATGGGGGAGAACATGAAGCTGCCAGCTACTCTCTCTCTCTTCTTTCTCTCACACAAACACACACACACACACACACACGGATTTCCTGGGTATGTGCCAGAGTGGTACACGTGTGGTAGCGGCTGCTTATCCAGTCCTCACGCATTAACAGCACTGCGTGGTCAGTCATAAACAGCTATCGCAGAAAGGATTTCTCTTTTCATTTTTGTTCATAATTACAACCATCTGCCCTGTTTTTTCAGCTTTAAAACAGTACTAATACATGTCCATTAGTAATGTGTGTGAGAAGAAAAAACTCTTCACTCCTTTGTCTCCTATTCATTACCTATTAACAGTCTGTTATGCCATCACATCTCATGATATTCACTCAACAAACTTAAACATCATGTTAAATGCGTTCCTACTCATTACCTCTCAAACAACATAGGCTACTGGCACACTCATGAATAAATATAACAGCACTTGCATGTATTTCTCTGATAAACAATGCCTCAACATAAACAAAGAAGCACCCTGTTTGTAAAAAGTACCTGAAATTTGATTTAGCACGCAATTATGCACGAACAAGAGGCTCATAACAGCCATGCAGCTTTACAGGAGTTTATGTAACACTTGTTATTTCTCATGCAGTGTGACGCCATGGCAGTGCAGTGGAACAGTGGGTCATTCAGTAGGTCACACAATTCACAGTTTAGACGTGGTGGTGATTGCCTTTCAAAAATAATACATGGCTCTGACAGCTGTGTGATAATTGTTCGAATATTTTAAAGCTTGAGTGTACACGCATTTGAACTGTCACAGTTGTAAATGTGCCACACTCTCTTCTGTGTTGGAGATGACACAGTTCAGCCTGTAAATTGAAAATCAGATTTCAGTAATTATCAGAAAACCTGTGTTCATAGTCATCTCTGATTGCAGAGACCTTTTTTTTTTAAAATGGAAAATGTTTCCAGATTTTTATGGAGATAGAAGAAAAACTTGAATTATTAGACCATTCAAAGGAGACTTTCGTGAGACTATTTAACAAAAAGGCATTTTTTTCTCATGCTTGCCTTTGTGCATTAGCTTTGATTGCATGGATCTTTCTTGTTGATGCAAACCATTTTAAAAGTTTTACTGTCTAATTTCAAATTATTGCCACAATGGCTGTGATAAAAATGATCTTATTTTCCTGGCAGGCTGCTAATTGCACATAATTTAAAACAGAACACCATTACTAAGTGCAGTTGTTTGAGCATAAATTTTAAGAAGCTCATATAAAACTTTTTATGGTTACAGTGAGGATGCAAAATTTGAGCAGTAATTCTTAATGAGGCCTATTATCCATCTAGTTTCCCAAATTGATGTTGCTCCCACAGCACATGAAGGCATGTTTGTGTGGGGTGAAAAGCATGAAAGCATGTTGGTTAAAATGGCAATCAAAAGCTTTCAGTCCTAGTTGATTTGGTGACACCAGTAGTTACTGTTGGTAACAATATTAGTGTGGTTTAAAGGGATAGTGCACCCAAAAATGAAAATTCAGCCATTATCTACTCACCCACATGCTGATGGAGGCCCTGGTGAAGTTTTAGAGTCCTCACATCCCTTGCGGAGATCGGCGGGGGGAGCAGCTAGCACACCTAATGGCTGACGGCACCCCAGACTAATGTCCAAGAACACAAAATTGAAACCACAAAATATCTCCAACATGCTCATCCATAGTGATCCAAGTGTCCTGAAGCCACGACACAAAAAGTTGTTTCGAAAAACGTCATTTGAATTGAATTTGTTTTTAGCCTCACTGTAGCCTGTAGCTCTGACTGCTTCTCTGTGCTCCACACTCACATGTGCGCGCTCAGGGTGATCAGTGATGCACGGTCTCTGAAGAGCAGCAGTCTCGTCAGTACTGATGTCCAGATTCTCAAGTGCAGGCATCGCCAATTCCCAGTCTGAGCAGCAAAGACTTTCCTCACCCGTTGGCATTGCTTTGCATTTGAAACAACTACACCACCAGGTTTCCAGTGCTCGACTCCGGTGTTCTGTGGCTGGCTGAGGGTTAGGCTCGTGAGCTGCTTCAGACATGTTGGACTGTCCTTTGCTAAAAGACCGTAGTGCAAATTATCTTTTAGCTACTGTAGCTACCGTTGTCTCTTCCTGCAGTGCACGTGTCACGTGATGTAAACACGGGTAAGCAAAGCTCATGCTTTCGCTGGTCTCGTGCAAGTGCGCACACGTGAGCGCGGAGCACAGAGAAGCAGTCAGAGCCACAGGCTACAGTGAGGCTAAAAACAGAGTTCAAATGACATTTTTTGAAACTTTTTTTGTCGGGGCTTCAGGACACTTGGATCAGTACGGATGAGCATGTTGGAGATATTTTGTGGTTTCAATTTTGTGTTCTTGGACGTTAGTCTGGGGAGCCGTCAGCCATTAGGTGTGCTAGCCGCTCCCCCCGCCGATTTCCACAAAGGATGTGAGGACTTTAAAACTTCACCTGAGCCTCTGTCGGCATATGGGTGAGTAGATAATGGCTGAATTTTCATTTTTGGGTGCACTATCCCTTTAATACCACGAGTCACAAAGTCCTGGGGGATGCAACACAAACTATTTTGTTAAAGAAGTCAGGCAATAATTGGCCTTTTCCCACCATTCTTTGAGCAACCATGACCAGGTTCTGCTCTGCACTCCCCACTAAGTTGGAGACGTGCAGCCTGTTGCCTGCAGCTCTTCATCTACCAGCTCACTGTGACGGCTCCTTCCTGGTCCATTACTCACTGCAATATTTCAGACTCATCTGTTTCAGACAGCTGAATTGTTTTGCAGATGCATTTTTGATGAATGATAGTGGTAAGTGATAATCTCACTGGCAAACACACTGCATTCCCTGTGACTCCTTCATGAAGAAAAGTCAACCCCTGTTTCACCAGTTAAATGCTTTGTAACTTGCAGCACAAATGATCACCCTCGACACTCAGGTCATAATGGATATATAATGAGAACTGGATACAGCGCTGGAGGTGGGGCCCCATTTATTCTTATGAAAGCTGCTCAATGGCACATAAAGCCAAAAAAGTTGAACTTCCTGGGTATAAAAGCAGCTAACTTCCTGGTAAGCCCTCAGCTAACATACATAGGGATAGTATGATTTTACACTTTAGACTTTGAGACTTCCAAAATGTTATCAGACTCAATGAATCAAATCCAGGTGGTGACACAAATCATGTTGCAGGGGTTGTTCAAACCATTGTTTATTCAGGGAAAATTGACTGAGCATTACACTCTTCAATAGCGGACAGTCAAGTTCACATTCAGTGGGCTAGAAAGATACAAGTTTATAATAGTAATTGCAATAAAGTGATGCAAAAAGACACGACACCTGTCTAACGTAAATACCTCTTGCAACTTGTACCATTTATTTGGTAAAAGTTAATTGTGATGCTCAATAGCAATTATCACGTACAGACGTCTCTTTCACACTGTGAGTCTATGGGAAAAAGTCTTTGTAGGCCCAATGACATCACATGACAGACCTGGAAGTCGTAATTTCATTGTTTGGTATCAGTGTCAAATTGGCTTCAAAGCCTGATGCTGCTCCTGGGGTTTGGTCATAATAATGCAGATATATAGATATTGCAATACTTTTATCAGTGAAGGCTCAGTCACCACTGTGTTACCTCATTGCTTCATAGATAGCAACTTAACAGACTCAGACATTGATTTACATGAAAATTGTTGAGATTAATACTCAAAAAAATCAATTCATTTTTCAAAAAGAAAAATAAGAAGTGGGTGTTTTGAAAGAACTAGAAGACTGTGTGTTGTTGCACACAGTTTAAGGTAAAGTTTGAATTTCCACTTTACTGAGTCTCAGAACTCTTTCCTGTAAAGGCTGCTGTAGCCTCAAGGTGAGATTAAAGCACAAGCAGTCAGATTTTTTTTTGTTTCTCTCTCTATTTTCTTTTTTTTTGACATGCATATATGCACAGGTTTGTGTGTACCTCCACCTTGGTGCCATTTATCTTTCTTTCTTTATTGCAAAATGTCTTTATTGAAGTGGGACAAGCATGCATGCACACACATACATGCGCGCGCGTACACACACACACACACACACACACACACACACACACACACACATTTGTGCTTTGTTGCATTTGAGGAGCCCTTTAATGAAAAGATTCAAATCATTTCTTTTTTTTTTTAAAGTTCCACTGTACGGTATGTTCTTCTTGACGCACACGTCCTCTTAATATTCAAATATACTATGAACATTATTAGATTATGAAATCATGTGGCTATAATTGAAGATGCCACGGTGCATCTGCCATAAACCCATGCATACAAGATTGTCTACATTGAGACATTTGTCTGATCAGCATATTTGTCGGTGGTGATTGAGGCGTGTATATGCTGGATTTCAAATAATATTTCCACTGTTAGATAGGCAGATAAACACACACACGCTGAGCAATGACTTATAATTGGGTTAAGCAGTAATTACCCTGATACTGAGACTCCATTGTAGATATGAGTTATATCAGTCTGTGTTTGTATCATGTGTTCATTATACTAAAGCTTCTCAATCACTGATATTTCAGGCAAATATTTACTCTTAATCCTACAGTTTAAGATGAATGCACAGACCATACTTGATGTATTTACATATGTGTTTTCATGTGTTCTGTGTTTGTGGGATGGCAATGCTGCTCTGACAGCTGGTTGGTTGCCTCACCACAAAGGTCCAGAATGAAATATCTGAAGAACTGCAGGATGGTTCACCATGACGTCTTGTTCAGTTATTCGAGGATTAAGCCCTCGGACTCTGATGATCCCCTCACTTCATGCCAACTAGCATGCTAACATAACAAAGTATAATGTTAAACCTGGTAAACATCACACCTGCTTAGCATCAGCATGTTAATTAGAGCATGTCACAAGCTAATGTTGGCATTATGCTCAGAGCACCGCTGTAGCTAAATACAACTTCCAAGACCCGCAAGCATGTTTGTAGACTGAAAGTCTTTTTTTTTTTTTTTTTTATGTAAAAATAGACAATTATTATGTAGAGCAAAATATGCAGATCAAGTAGCAGATTTTAGACCAAAGTAGGCTTGTGCTGGTTTGAAAATTTTCAAACCGGTTTGATTTAAAGCCAAATATTTAACCGACCCGATATATCGAAATATATACCTAATTTTACCACTGGGGGTCGCATTTGAGCTGTTTTTCCCCAGTAAAAGCCCATTATAGGTGTAATGCGCTTCCAATCCACTAGGTGGCGGTAATGCTGTATTAACCGCCAATACACACAGGGTTACACAAGAAGAAGAAGCAGAAGAACACTAAGACGTTAGGGCAAAGATGGTGGATAAACCAGTAATAGAGTGTGCCAGGGCTGACGTCAAAACCCGGAAGTTTAGCATCGCGCTGGTTCCCAGAAGAGAAAGTGAATGTGATTTTTGCATTGCATTTTGGATTATGTCAGAAAATAAACTCTGTGGCTAACACAATTTTATGATACTTACAGGTTTTGTTCAGTGAGATAATCTTCACATATGAACACCTTTCATACCGCATTTGAAGCTTAAATGCGATCGCCAGAAGTAAAAAGCTAACGTTAGTCTTTAACAGACTACATGACTACTCCACGGTCGCATGACTCGCCACTAAGCTTTCAACTGATTTCAGCCGCTTTATTTTAAAAACATTGTATAATGGGGAAATCTGACTGTTTAAGCTAAATAAGAAGCTGTAATGGCGGACTGCCAGCGTTTAATGTCCCCGACAGGGTTTGTATAGTCGTATTGAGCAACTTGTTAGCAACCGCCTTTTTTACGACACGTAAAAGCTTCAAAGTTCACAAGTAGGGTATTTACTGACGTGTTTTATGTCAGTAAATACATGTTTTATACATGTTTTCAATGTGCTTTAGAATACATTAATTTTTTTCTCCTGGTTTTGTGCAGTAGCATTAACAATTGACATTTACATTTGAAGCCTGTAAGTCTTGTGTGACAGTTCTTTTCCCTCCAAGGCTCAGTCTGGGAGAGCTAATCTCTCTTTAGCAAACACACATGAACATTATATCTTAGTTAACAATACCAAAAGCTCAATAAGGTTGAGGTTAGGATGAGGCAGAGAGCTGTGGCACTGGAATGAGTATAGTATGTATTAGGAGAGCAAGAGGTGTCAGGTTTTAATTGCTGGTTTGTAAAACTGTATGAATATGATCGAATGCTACTAATCAGCTGGTAGCCGAGGTGCCCAATGAACAAGCCACTTATGGTAAAGCATGAATGAAGCAGCTGATTGCCAATTAGCAAATGAAACTACAGTGCTCTGCCTGAACTAAAGCAATGCTTTATTTATGTGACGTACCAAACGGATTTTGTGAACCAGAGACCACTGTTTGGATTACGCTGGGGGATCAGCTAGATTAAAAATGACCTGCATGCCCCAGTGTTGCAGAAGCTCAAGTGCTGTGTCCACAAGCTTGTCCCTCTACTCTGTCAAAACAGCAACTCTGCCATTCACGATAAAACTTTTTCTGGGGTGAGGCAAAAAGCTAGAAACCTTTGGTATGTAATCTTGGCCCTCTCTGCCAACAATCTCACCAAATGTGCAGCAATTTAAGTTGCCATATTTAAGTATTTTTGCAAAACCCGCATGTATTTAGATACACATGCCTGCACTTTAGAAACAAGGTGAATACTGGAGGGTTTTTTCTGACATTGTAGCATAATGTCAGCCTTAAAGAGGCTGTAAATGGCAATAAGAATGCAGTTGTTTTATATGCCAAACATGTGAGCACTTTAAATGTAAAAGCATCGAAAGTGCTACTTGTGATGCCTTCAGTCGGAATGAGCCAACGGGGTTGAACGTACTTATCCTGACTGTCTGAGCACATGCAGGCAAATGCATTGTTCTAAGATGAAAAGATGAGGGGCAAAACCATCAGAGCTACATTAGAGGGTGAACCCAGTGTTAACAGAGTAGCATAACTATGGTGTCTCCTGCATAATAAAACATATGACTCATCTCACAGTCGGTGAGCAAGTTACTGTAAATATGTTTAAGGGATTATTTCTTTGTGTCTTCTTCTCCAGGTAACGTGTTTGTGGTGAGTTTGGCCTTTGCTGACCTCGTGGTAGCCTTCTACCCCTACCCCTTGGTTCTTTATGCTCTCTTTCATGATGGATGGGCACTGGGAAACATTCAGTGCATGGTAAGACAGCATCAGTTAAAGCATGTTTCAGTTTTCTACCAATACAGCTCCAGTAAACCAACACACTGACACAAACACTGTCTTGTTTTCTGTTCAGGTCAGTGGTTTCCTTATGGGGCTGAGTGTCATCGGTTCCATTTTCAACATCACTGGGATTGCAGTGAACAGATACTGCTACATCTGCCACTCGTTCTCCTACAGTCGGCTGTACAGCTATCGCAACACTCTGCTGTTTGTTGCCTTAATTTGGCTGCTCACAGTAGTGGCAATTGTCCCCAATTTCTTCGTTGGCTCCCTGCGCTATGATCCGCGGGTGTACTCCTGCACCTTCGCCCAGAATGTCAGCAGTTCCTACACAGTGGCAGTAGTGGTGGTTCACTTCTTGGTTCCCATCGCAGTGGTCACCTTCTGTTATTTACGCATCTGGGTGCTTGTGATTCAGGTCAGTCTCCTGCTTCTCTACGCGGTTATTTACGTCTTTGCGGGCACACAGAAGGTATGAATGGAGGCAAGGGGCTATTCGAATAGTGTGATAATACCAACCAAATAAATCTGTAAACATGCCATCGACTGTAAATAATACAGGCACCCCTTGGGCCAAACAATAATCCATCAGCCTTCCAGGGTTCATTGAAATTGCACCTGTAATTGGGAAAATATGGTCACTCCAAGTTGTGAAATTCGGACCTTTATTTATATACTCTTTACTGGATGAGCCAGTGTGGTTTTTAAAGTACAAGTGTGTAAGATTTGGGGGGATTTAGTGGTGGGGATTGAAGATTGCAATCAGCTGGTACTTTATTTGATAAGAATTCCTTCAGGTGTTTATTGTTCAGGAGGCTTTCACTAGGAGCCGAATTATTCACAGAGGTCTCTTCCTCTCCAAAACAAACAGACCAGGTGATAAAAACTGGTAAAAAACAAAAACAACAACCCTGAATTGAACGGTTTTACATTACAAATCAGTGTTTCTCTATGCTGTTCGGCACGTCGCAGATGAGCCATCAGCCCAGCACCTGCTAATGCGTGCTCACCTTATTTCTGTACGGTCGTTCAAGAGGTTTTTACAGTGAGCCCAAATTATCCAAAGAGGTCTTCTCCCCTTAAAACAGATAGATCCTGTGATGTGAACCAGAAAAAATAAAGCACTTACATGTTACAAATCAACATTTTTACAACACCAGTCAGGCCAGTTGCTTAGCAGCTGCTAATGTGTGCTCACCTTTTTTATGCCTCTGTAGCAGTGATAGCCATAGCTGGAGGCATTAGGTTTTCAGGTTGTCTCTCAGGTTGTCTCTTTGGCACAAACATCCACTGATCAGAATTTGGTGATCAAAGGTCAAGGGTCAAGGTCACCGTGACTTGTCCACCTTATTCCCATGAACATGTTATGTCAAGAATGCCTTGAGGGAAGTTTTTTCAAATTTTCACATCCATTATTCACAGATGCACTGATTAGATTTTGGTGGTCAAAGGTCAAAGATCAGGGTCCCTGTGACCTCACAGAACACGTTTTGTCAAGAAGTCAAGAATTCACACACTTATTCTGACTAAATGTCACACAAATGTCTCATACAATATAATGATAAATTGATGACATGTAACATTCAAAAGGTCAAATGTCAACTTCAATGTGACATCATAATGTTCAACAAAATCCTTCTAAATCCTACACCCTGGACCTTTAAATGCCAGAATACACTGACAAAATACATGATCTCATCCTTGAAATCTTTTTGCCATGGAACATTTGAGTTGAGCATTTTGATTTTTAATTATTAGTCAGAGTAGATTTAAAACAAACTGAACACAGCAAAGGTTTGGCAAAGACAGTTCTTGTGATTTCAGCTGAGATATCGTGTTTGACAGGTGGGTAGGTGGATGAGATCCCTGGAGTGCTTGTGTGTGAGGATATCTGCATGGGTTTCTGTCTGTCTGTATGTGTGTAACACGGAGAGGCAGATACCAACAGTATCTTTCGCAGTTTAATCTTATCTTGTGTATTTTTCTCCAGGTGCGACGTAAAGTGAAGACAGAGGAGAGCCCTCGCCTCAGACCAAGTGACTTGCGGAATTTCATCACCATGTTTGTGGTCTTTGTGCTCTTTGCCATCTGCTGGGCTCCGCTCAACCTGATTGGCTTGGCGGTGGCCATAGATCCGTCCCGTGTGGCTCCCCGTATCCCCGAGTGGCTTTTCGTGGTCAGCTACTTCATGGCCTACTTCAATAGCTGTCTGAATGCCATCATCTATGGCTTACTCAACAGGAATTTTAGGAACGAGTACAAACGCATTGTCACCTCCGTCTGGGTGACTCGGCTTTTTGTGACAGAGACTTCGCGAGCCGCCACGGACGGCAGGAGCATGAGGAGCAAGCAATCGCCGCCTCCGCCGCTCAACAACAATGAGTCGGTCAGAGATCGTACAAACAAAGAATGAAATCTGAAACCTTTGAGCCTGTTAAGTGGTAATTCCTGTTTTTATGTGACATCCAGGTTGTGCAGCTAAAGAGTAACAAGTAACAGATGAAACTTGATTGCATGGCTCAGTTTTCTTTAAGTTCTTATTGATCAGAACTAGGCACAACATGTTTCTATCTGTGGAGAAATTTTTCTAATCATTTTTAAAGTTGTGAAGAACTACGTAATTACCTGCACAGAGGTTATGTTTTCTTGTTCAGTTTGTTTGTTTGTCATCGGGATTATGGAAAAACTCCAGGCCTGATTTCCATTCAACTTGGTGCGAGGGTGTAGCATGGGCCAAGGTAGCACCCATTAAATTTTGGAGTGGATTCAAATCACGGGGCAGATACACAAATTCACTTTCATTAACATTGCAAGATAGGGCCTCCTTGGCGGAGGTCTGCCCTCTCTGGTGCCCTTCTAGTTAATATAATGAGTTCTGAGAGTTCATTGTTTGGTCCATTTTACCCATCAACTTTGTTAAAATGCTCAATCAGTATTCTCTGTGATTCTCAACCACTAAGCATCAACAGAGCAAACATTTTTAGAGATGTTGTTATGTCCTGGGAGGACAGAGCCATGCATTGCAGTTTCATTTTGCTTGTACTCTAAAAACAATCTGAATGGTACTTAAATATTTCTTAAAAAATGTAATATCCTTTAATGTCTGCTGCTTTAGACATATTTCACAAAATGGGGTAACCACTAGTAAACATACACCTCTTTTTAGTAACTTCAAAAGCCTCAAATAGTACAACTCGCCTCACCTGAATGCTACACTAGAAGAGGAGGAGACAGGGTTTGACGTGGTGACAGTAATGTGGTCAGTAGCATAAACTCCATGCTGCCTGCTCTCACCCTCTTGCACTGTTAAGACTGACAAAAAATACTTAGTAATTAATATAGTATCCTACATTAATTCAGGAAATGAAGCTACTGATGGATGACACAAAGCAAGTCATGTTCAAATCCAGCACCACACCTTGTAGGAAGTGCCATTTAACATGGCTGCTTTAGTTTTTGAAAGTTCTGACACAAATGGTGCATGTGATGTAGCAGGTGGAGGACACCTACAGATCTACTATTGCTGCTGTATTCATCATTCTGCATAACACCACACCACTAATTATACCTCTCAGCTGCTGCAGTTGGACCATTATGTAACTTTAATACTAATTTATAGGTCACTGTAGGCTGCATGCAAAGCCTCCCTAGTTATCATCTTTTATATAAAAACAGTTTCCTACAACACGCAAAAGCATTGTGAGAAAAAAATGATCAGCCTATTTCTGAGACAGCTCTTCTAATTTGTATTTTCCCAAAATATTCTATTCATGTTTAATTGAACAATATTGATTCTTTTTTTTTGTTTTTTTCTACAGGAGTGCAACATGAGTTTTATACAGAGCACAAAAAGTATTTACAGTATACTGTACCATCCCTAAAGCACGGCTAGCCTATAGGCACTTACCTTCAGAAACACAATAAATAAAATCCAATATATAGAAATGTTTAAACAATAACAGTTTATAACCAAGACTATAAAATGTTGAGACGGGGCTACCCAGATAAGGAGACAAAATAAATGTTAATGTACTTTAAGCCTACAATGGAGGGCACAATTTTATTTACACAATTGGTGGAAAGTAACTAGATACATTTACTCAACTCCTGTACTTGCAACACGTTCTCACTCCAACCTCATATATCAACATTTAGTCATGGACTTTCCACGTCCACATATGACGTGCAAGGTATCCTTGGTGCTTTGGTTGTTGACATTCTGGGACGCCGTGTCAAGTTCTGCATATTACATGCATTGTAAGCAGTACAACAATGCAAATTGACTTTTTTTGTTTAGGCAATAAAAATGTGGTTAGGTTTAGGAAGAAAGAACAGGATTTGGCTTTGTAATCTTACAGGACACAAACACCGCCCTCCCAGGTGAAAGTTGTCGTTTGTACTTAAAGGATAATTCAGATCTTTGACTGGCTGTTAATGGCTACAGTTCCCCATCTATGCTTTTGTCAAACCCACCAGACTCCATTAAGAAAAACAGTCATTTTAGATCGCTGAACTTGGGAGCTGCTGGTATACCACTGCCTCAGTCAATTAGTTTGTTTGTGTTACTGTGTGACTTTTGGGAATCCGAACTAACCCTTGTACATGTCTGTTCAGATGATGTTAAATTACTGTGTTTGTCAGTGGAGTCTGGCTGTGAAGACAGTGATATAATGGCTTCAATTCCCTGTCTGAAATCGCTGTCCGACAGTAAGGTGAAGGGGTTAGAATAGTGTGAATATAGCCTACACTTACAATGATATTGATCCTTTTAGATGGGACTTTTTTAAGTGGCTAAAATATGTTTTGCTACTTCCCTTGTTCACATTGCTTAGTTTCTTCCACACTCTTTTTTGTGGCTAAGCAACTCATACAGCCCCACTTCAAAATATCTGAACTATCCCTTTAAGTACAATTTTTAGATGCTTGCACTAAGTTAAGTATATGTTGATGCTGACATCTTCACACAGTGAGAATACAACTCTTTAACATGTTAACAATACTGCAATGCAGTAATTTGTTCAATTTCAGAAAATAGCCAGGCGCACAGCACAGATGATTCTTTATGCACCCTAACACTTTGCTATGCAAATCCAAACACAGTGGTTGTCATGATTCAACATCAGCTACATGTAAAAAATCATATCCCCTTAACTGAGATAGTCCCTGCATCCATATATTTTACTGATTCACTGTAAAATGATGCTGCTCTCCAGGCCACACAACAAGCCAACAAAAGGACTGAGATACACAACAAGTTCAGGATGTTCTCCTGCCTTCTGTGTGAGAAAGCCTCCAGCCCCTGGAAAAAGGAAGCAGATAAATACATTCACTGAAAGTGCAGCAAGCAATATAGAATGAGCACGGGTTCCTTTTGCCTCCTACATCATATGCAGAATTTGGTAGTCTCATGCAGTGGTGATTCTTACTCTTCATTCTGAACTACTTATGCAAAATTTGAGCTTTTTGTTTCAGATGTAATTTATCTTTATTAAGGTAGTTTATTTATTTTCTAATAAAACATATATTTAATTCACCAGGGACAAATTTGAAGCTTTCACTGTGGGAAAAAAACAAATAAAAAAGGTACATTAGGGGGAGTGTTTAGGAGTTGTACTGTCACTCGGTCATATTTAATCTGACAGAAGAGTGACTTTCATTGCCTCTTAACTGGATAGTGTGTCAAAAAAATGTAGATTGTTGAGAAGGTACAGCTCATATCTGTATTCCCATCTCAGGGTGCCTACCGAACATTTAGTCGTGTTACACAGTTGTCCGAAACATTTGCAGTGTATTAGCTGCCATATAAGGGAGTGTGAAGACATTTCAGAGGGATATTTTGTAAATTAGTGTCAGTGTGGTTTTTAACTGTGGTATATTGTTAATGGCGATGTATTCAAAATGTGTTTTTTTTTATATATGTGAAGCTCAATAACCCCACACAATTAACAGGTTATTACCAGATAATGCTTAACCTCCCTTTCCATTAACTCTTCTACAGTTGCAAAGTGCATCTAAAACAACCTCTGGCTTAGTTGGCATGTACATCGCATCACTACATATATTTGCTTTTCAGTGTGGAGTGATGGAATCAACTTCTAATTGCACAAATATCCAAGAATGACGTTCGACATTCATAATTTTAATGGTTTTGGTTGGTTGTTTTTTTACACATTTAAATTCATTGCACATTTGTGTGTTCTTATACAGGGTAAAAAATGTGCAAAGCCATAAATCAAGAATGATAACAGATGCAAAGCTCAAAGTCGTACTATAAATATTCATGGGATAGGACAGATGCGAGAGCTTTGCAAGCAGAGGAGAAATATTTGGAAGCAAACAATGACATTTGCCGTGCAGAGGAGGGTAGAAATCAGGGGTACATAAAGTTTTCATTTAAGAGATGGGATTTAGATCAATAAAGGGAGTGACTATGTGCTCCTGACAAGAGAGGTGAGAAGGTCATTCCACCACTGGGAATGCAGGAGTGGTATCCAGGTCGCCGCGGGGAAGGAAGAGCTGAACAGCAACACACACACATACCCACACACAAAAAGATGTTGTTAGAGTGCAGAGAAAACGAATGCTCAGACATCTAGAGAGTGTTTTAGATGCACTTGGCGGGATGCAAAGACATTTAAACACTTTAAACCAAAGAAACGGGCATAGCTGATGGACATTAGGTGTACAAACACTTTGTTATTGCTGGGGGAAATTGTATAACACCTTGGGTCCTTTGAGGTCTTTTTTTCATTCAAAAGTACTGCCTTACAGTTAACACAATAGTGTCAAATTTTGAATATCATGGCAAGTGCCATATTTTCTATTAACAACAAACCCATTCAGCAAACCTAGTTCACCTCCATACTGCTTCTTTTTATGTATTCAGGAGAGTCGTCTATAGAAAGTTTTCTCTTCAACATCCCACAGAAGTTCACACGCAGGCCTCGGGCGGGGGACTCAATTGCCGAAACAGAAGAACAAATATTATCTTTTTCTCCTTTGTGTTTTCTTTCTATACACCCCTCAGCGACATTATGTAACCATGTTCATTTGTGTTCCCTATGCTCACTGTTGGCACCCTTACTTTGGGCCTTTTTCTCCATGTGACCAAATATGACACCTTGCTCGTCAGCTTAAAGGACAGATTCGCACACCACTTTTTTGTGCAGCACAACCTCACAGCTTTAAAACTAACCACTCTGCTGCAATTTCTCACTGGGCTTTAACACAGAATAATATTTAGTCTTCCAAATCTTATGATGAATCTTGTTTTCAAAATTGGAAAGCTGGCATTATTAAAATGTTTTCTTTCTGAAAAACATGTTCATAAAACCACTTTTTATTAGTTTTATAAACTGGATTTGAAAAAACCTCCAGCTTTTGGGTGTAAGTTAATAAAACCTGAAAGAAAGCGTAGTTTGGGACGTTATTTCATTCTCTGCCACATAAATATGATGCGGCAAGCTTCCTATTTTCAAAAAGGAAATGTATCCTGGTGTTTGACTGCCATGTTGGAGTGTTTTTACACCAGGTGAGATACTGCAGAGGAGTGTCAAGTTAGTTTCTCACAACAGAAGCTACAGGTGTGCTATGTTTGATTGTAACTGAGGCAAAAAAAAAGAAAAGAAAAAAAAACATGTTAATTTCTGAGTCAAAAAAAGCTGTGAACCTATGTTGATTTTTAGTGTGAATTGAAAAAGCAACATATATATTAAATGGTGTAAATACAATTCTGCCTTTGAAATAAACACACAAGGAAAGTAAGCAGTGAAGGTTATCACAATGTTTTATTGGAAGATGAAAGCTAAGGTTTCTGCAGTATGTGCTACTAATCCTTTTGAGTGCTGTTCTCAATGAGGCGACGCACTCTTAAATTTGTGCATTATGCCGTTTGGAGTCTCTCTTGCACCCTCACCCAATATCCGGCACAATATTCATGCAGGGTCGACATTTTCCCTAAAAGAGGCATTCCCTGATATTTCTCACTTTCTGACTTTTCTTTTCTGCCGTGTGATCTTTTGGAGAAAAAGCAGCATGTGGGTGAAGCAGCCACTTTCCATTTGAAAAGGCTTGTATTTGATAGCTGCTATAAACACAGTCGCCTCATTTGACATACGGATGCAGTTAGTAATTACAGGCCATAGATCACAAAATATTTCCAAATGATAGAAACTTGATGGCATACAGTGATGTGCTCATTAAGGCTGTTGCTCATCAAGGCTTTGGTGCGATTTGAAATACGTAGCTTTTTGATCAGTGTTACTGTCTGCTATGCAGAAACCTGGCGACCTTGTAAGCAGGTGTAAGAGATTATTTGAACATTCTCCTTGGGGCTCTCAACAGCTCGGAGCCTGAATGGCACAATTCAGACTTGAAGTAGCCTCATTGTTCCTTATTTTCATCCGGACATACTCACCATACAGTAGCCAGTTTTCTTTTCTTTTTGTGTCATTGATAATAATAATAATAACTTTATTTATAGAGCACTTATGATGGGTTATGTAACAGCCTGACAACATCATCCCACAGCTAAAGGCAAAAAAGGATACAACACTGATCAAATTATGTGCAAGGTACCTTCACTCAGATGAAAATAAAATGACAAGCCTTGGGAACATAATTGAATGCACTTACTGTCACATGTAATGCGTTGACAAACAACAGAAAAAGGGGGAAACGCAGCTGTGTATGCACCTCCTATAGTGTTTACAGGCCGGAAACCAATCCATACATTTAAAACCGTGACTACAAAAACATGAATGAAAAAAACTATTGTAATGTTTGCAAAGCACAAATCCGTTTCACCTGAGAAATATTTACACTCAATGGCCACTTAAGTGGCTGCAGCTCTTGAGACGTGCAAGGATCTTTGCCCGCAGCGTTAATACTTTGAGGCATGAATCAAATCATAGGTTGGAAATGTTACACAATGAAACTGTTCAAGCTGTTATTTGGTGTAAAGAGGCACCAGATTAAACAGGACAATAGAATTTTCTTTTTCAACATGAGCAAGGTTGGAAATTGGTGACTGAACTTTAAGATGCTTAGCCAGTTGACTACTCATGTCTTGATAAGTGTCTTCTGTTCCACAGGCTGTGTGAATGTGCATGCTTGTCTGATGTTATTTATGGAGGTGGCGCTCACTGACAAGAATTCAACAGGTGCAGGCCGTGGTGTCTGAGTAACCAGAGGGAAATCTGTGGAATGTAATGGAAATATGAAATTTCAACACTCAAAAGGCTTGGTCATGACACTGAGTCTCATCAAAACGAACAGTGTGTAAAAAGATATGCATTATGTGTACAGTTCTACTGCAACACAATGTTATGGAAAATAAAATTGGTATATCATACTTTGCCATACTTGTTTATTGATGCATGTGAAATCAGCACACTCAGACAGATTTGTTGCCCTCTTTTCCAACACTGTGTTTCATATTTCATCCCTTAGTAAGTGGTTAAAAGGTTTCTTTAAAAGCACGAATTTACTAAAACCCACACATTTCTTATTGTAGACCAGCATGCCAGACTTTTTAAGGGTGTTTTGACTGAAAGTTTCCTGTAGTTGAGGTACCCTCTTAAGGCTCAGAATTAGGTTGAATTGGAGCAAGAGAGCTTTTGCCAGCAAGTGGTGCGTACTTTGAACTCCCTTATGCCATCATGCCCTGCTGCCTTGCACTTGCAGACTCCTCTTTTATATGGGTAGGGGAGATGGATAGATCGTTTGAAGGGAAAGTACATTTTTGTTCTTGGTTGGTGAAAAGGTGCAGATGTAAATGGGGTAAAAAGTCTAAGTTGGGTCACATGCTTGCTCTACGTGTAGAAAGTGAAACTCAAGAGGGAGACTTTGCCGATTTTTAACCACCCCTGTATCATCACAGTGTGGGTGGTTTGTGTAAATGAACTATGGTAAACCTACCTCCATCTTACCAGCATCTAGATCTCCCTGCTCATCTCTCAGCTTCAGTCTGCCAGTGTCAGACTGGATTGTACTTCTGCATTTTTGTATGCCTACCACCACAAACACACCGGGTGCATCCCAAATGACATACTTTCTTTTTAGTTGTAGCAGATATTGCATGTGCTCTTAAAAATGATGTACTGTTGCATGCAGCATGCACACAATCGGGACGTACCACTGGCTCATAATGTTACACTCTGAACTTTGACCCTTTTGCTTTTTATCTGTTGCCTTGGAAATAAAACAAACGCCACTTACCAAGTTCTCCAGAGATGGAGATCAACCCAGAGAACTCTGCTGTTGTTACGAAGCAATTTGTGTAGTTTAACTTTAAAGTTTTAACTGCACAGATTGTAGATTCTATTATATTTGTGACAGTGAAAATGAAAATGAAATGAAAAATTAATGAAACATCTGCAGTTCTGTCATTGTTATTTTTTATAGTTATGTCCCTTTGTTGTAATATTTATGATTATTTTGTTTACTTAAACAATCAATATTCCTCTTATGACTATTTGACTGGTCATCAGTTGCTTGAATGCGCTGTCATCTTTAATTGCGACTTCTGACAGCTGTTAATGAGCTGTCAACCCGTTGCAATCTGGTTGCAGCTCAGTGGGTGTGACGTATCGTATCTTTCACTGTGCTGAGGATTTTGGGTCAGCATAACCAAAGAAGCATGCTGGCTTGCATACTGCAAAGTTGGACCAGGTGTAGTAGAACATCCTGGTATTTTTGGCATACTACATTTCACCTACTACATATTGTGCCATACAAATCTTTTTCTGGCCTACTTTATAGTATGGTATTATGGGTACACACAGAAAGGGATCCTCCAGAGGAGGATCAAGAGAGGGAACCACCCCTTTCTCTTCTCTTTGTCTCTCATATTAGACCAACAATAAAACTAGGCACTGCTGTTCAAATATAAACCAAGATTATGTCACTGTGTTGCCCATTTCTCACCTAAAACATCTTCAGAAACATCACTGTTTCACTGTAAATCAGATCTTTTGTTACCAGCTGGCTGCTATATTGTTTCAGGTGTCAAAACTGCCAAGCTCGCATTATGTCACCCAGTAGTAAGAGCATTTATTGGTCCAGTGAGGCACAGTGCATTCTGGCAGCTGAAGATTTTCTACCTCTTGGGCAAAAGTGAATGTCACAGCCCTATTTCTCTGTTTTCTCCAGTCATGTTGCACCAGTGTCAAAAGAATTTGCGTCTTTTTTATGGCATAGACAGCCCAGTTTTATGAAAAGACTCTCTTTCTGACAGTGAAATACTTTAATTTCATCTAATTTATATGAATTATAAAAATGGCCCATTATCAACCCACAACTGTGTTTCACAGTTTGTAATGTGCTCACACTTAAGATCAATTTAAGGCCACATAACAAACAATGCACCATGCTCCTCCATCACTCCATAGTGTCTGTCTGAGAGGCAAGGATTGCCAGACAGAGTACGGTGTTTGGAAAACTAAATGCAGATTAGAGTGTAGCAGACGGCAGGACATGGACAAGTGGCTGGAGGTGATCCAACGCCGGAGGCGAGGATTATGATTAAGAAAGAGGGATGTGGTTAAGAGAAATTACAGCTTGCTCATGATGAATAATTGCAGGAGGTGATATCCAGATGGTGGTCTTGACTCATCCCCATAATCAAACTCAGCGCTGTCATGAGATACAAGAGGAAAACAATCATTTGCTTCAAGAGAATAAATCCAACAAGTTGCACATCATAATATTCATTTTTGAGAAACTGTGTGATGACACATTTTGAAAAATCTAACTAGGTTTTGCAAGTGTACATTCCACTCCAACCCGTATGGCCTCATGTGTCCTTTTAATTAAAAGACAGCCTCTCCAGTCATGATACAATATACTGCCAAAGATGAGGTCAGCTGATATCAAAGTGATTAATAAGGCTTTCAAGTGTAATCATTTTGTTACACTATTCATTATTGCCATACTCCACTATTAGCATATATCAAACAATTACACCACACTGAGAAAAACGCCACCTTCTCCAGCTGCAAAATACGTTGGCAAGTGGCCTCCACAGAGAAGGAAATATCATGACTTCAACAGATCAGCAAATAGTTCACACTCATATGTCTGGTTGACATCTCTGTCTCCCAGCAGCCGGGCAATTTTCATAACAAGGCTTAACTGACTGGTTATGCTTCCTTTTAATAATTCTGATTAACATTTAATGTGTAAAAAGGGCTTTAATTGCACCTAATGCATGGATTAACAAAGATAATCCATGCATTAGATTAACTTTGTTAATCCATGTATTAATTTCACCCAGAAACAATATTGTACGATTTCATTTCTCTTTAAAGCAGAGATTAGAAGGCGCTCTTTTATGAAATTACATGGATTTACTTAATGTATCATAGACACAGATATTATGAGGTAAATACTGCATGGGGTCTTTATTTAGAAAGTTTGGATTACTTTTAATTAAATGATCTTTCTCTGGAAATCAAAGGAAGGGCAGTTATACGCACAATGAGATAAAAAGAAAATGCCTCAGTTCTAAAATTTAGAAAACGTGTGCTCGAGACCTGCGTGCCCTTCTGACTCATGGACCCCTTCACATTTAAGACAGAGAAAACATGCCAGATTCTTCCCTGGTGAGCAGGACTCAGCAGGCTTTTAGAGAGGGATGGGATCAAAGGAGTCATGCTATTTTGTATTTTGTAATAAAACATTTATGTGTAAACTGATACTGTTTTTGACTAAAAACTGAATTCTGCCAGTACTTTGAATTTTCTATGATTGGGTTAATACTAAATGGATGCAATTACTCTTATGTTTGACTTTGAATGCAGCAAAAATCAATGTAGAATCTGTTAAAATAAGTCAATATCACCATTCTCTAATTAATTAACCCTTAACCCTTTCATGGTTGAAAAAATCATCTTATTCTCTATCAGCTTACTCCAACTCTTCACTGCAGCAGTGTATAAAGTGTATTCATCAGTTTTAGTCTTAAAATGTTGGGACTTGTACTAGAAATTATAATCTAGTTTCATGGGTTGCAACAATGTTCAGCTGCACAGCACACATTTGAAATGACTGACCCAGGCAGTGAGCTGCCAAAGATGTCACAACTCCAGCCAGCTCCCAGTATTCATCCTGCTGCTCCTCTGCCATATAATAACTCTCCCCGTCGTTTCAGATCCAGCCACTCCCTCCTGACCTGCAGTAACCCCTTTCCCACCATTCCCATCACCTGACCTTCCCCGCCCACCCACTCACCTGCTTCCCATTTCCCCTAATCAGCCTCGTAGTATACAGGTCCATCTCCACTCATCTCCTTGCCAGATTTTGAGCTAGTTTGCATCCACCCTGTCTTTCTAGCCTTTGTTCTGCCTGCCTGATCCACAGTTTCGCGATTCTCTGCCTGCCCATGTTTCTGGATAACTTTGCCTGTTCTGACTGTTTACCTGGTTTAGATCTTGGCCTCTTTCCTGTTTAGGGTGTTCATGCTTTAACATATTTTGTGGTAACTGCTGCTTAAGGCTCTTTTTGAAAACAGACACAGACTAGAGCACTCAGAGAGCGCAGACCTTCGCCAAGCAGCTCTGATTTCCCACCATTTTATTATTTTATCCACTTCGCTTCAACCGATCACCACCAAAATTTTATCATCTGTTCCGTTTCCATTATCAACCTTTCCTGAAAATTTCATCAAAATATGTTCAGAACTTTTCGAGTTATCTTGCAGACAAACAGACAAACAGACCAACGCCGGCGAAAACATAACCTCCTTGGCAGAGGTAATAATGACAACACTGATATCAGTCTCATTCCGTCCCTGTAGACCTCTGCAAACCATACTAAAGCTCATACATTTAAGTTTATGTTTTTTGCCCTTTATAAGATGCTTTTGTCTCCTGTGTGAGAGGAAGACTCAACTGGAATAAGGTCACAGAGTCTGTTGTAAAACTTAAATACAACATTAAACATTACACAATGTTACACTTATGGCTAGTTCACATTACACAATTTTCACCCTGATTTTGCGTCGCGGAGACTATCGTAATCTTTTGAGTGTTCACACCTGGCGACGTGTGTTTCTGTCATCAAGAGTCTCGGCAACTGCGTTACAACCTGTGTGTGCACACCACAACATTTCTCCACTAAGCCCTCGCCAACAGAGCCCCAGATAATGCGGTGACGTCACCAAACTATGTTTTTTAACTTAGATTTGACCAGTGTTGGGTAAGGGTTACTTTAAAAGTAATCAAAGTACGTTACTGCGTTACTTTTTAAAAAAGTAACCAGTTACTTTACTGCGTTACTCCGAGTAAAGTAACTCAATTACTTTAAAAGTACTTCCAATGTTACTCTCTGAGAAAAGTAACTCAAGCACTTTTAAAATACTTTTGAGTATTCTACATTTCCTACTGGGCAATGGACCACAGGGCGCTAAGCCTACATTTTTTTTGTCTCCAAAATTAGTTATGGACCACTTACCCTTCACTGAGATCCAATTCTCCCATCACAGCCGTCACTTTGACCAGTAGAAACACAGAGCGATCTGCTGCCGTAGACAACTGTATGACAACAACACCCCAGCATTTATAATATTTCCTCTAGGGATGTTACCACACAGAGTAAAAGGGGAAATGATGGTGTGAAACAGCAGAGGCACTTTGTCAACCCGCTGAGTTAACGTTACTGTCATTAGCATCAAGCTAGCAAACAATGGTACATCCTCATGGTCGGACATAAAGTAATAACATTAACAAATAGCGGCGGGGCTTTTACTCACCACAAATGCAGAGGCTCCCAGCTTCATTTGAAACAAACTACATTATAGACGGTCCGTTATTCATTAATCCCTCTGTGTGTTTGTATATTTACTTTTTATCCACTCCGTTGTCCTTGTTAAGTTAACATATCGCACCGTCATTTCAAACTCAACACTTGTTTCAAATTAAAAGCCCCTTATAACCTCGGCTGAGAAAATCCCTCCATTTTCTAAATAGGCTTTTATTCTGAAACATTTCTCAGAACTTCCTGTGGAAGATACAGTAGCTTGATAGTTTACGTATGGTGCTTCAAATGTAGCTCCTGCCATCTGCTGACGCTTTTAGGTGACTACAGCAACATGTCAGCTGGAACATGAACAGGCACAGTTCTGGCAGTGACTCAAATAATAATGAAAGTAATAAAAATAGGACAAGAATAACCCGATGACATCATACACTCTGTGAAAGACAACCGAGGATAACTGGTGAGTACCAACGTGTAGCGTGTACCAGGCATAATGCAAGTCCTGAGTCTGAAATATGTCTGTCAGCGAGTCCTGCTCCACCTATTTAGACTCTACTGTAGACAACGGCAGCATTTCTCCGACCACGTAGTGAGCCACAAGCTCCGTGGCTTCTTTCGGACTGATAGATTGAACGTTATCGCCGTTATTAGAACCAAACGACAGCCGTTGCTGTTTCGGAGCCGAAGGACCAGCGTTCTAAAAGTAAAGGAAGTAACTGATGTCTTGTTTGAAAATGTACGTATTTGATTACTCAAAAAGTAAACTAAGGCGTTAGGTTACTCATTACTGCAAAAAGTACTAAACAGTACTCTAACGCGTTACTTTGTAACGTGTTATACCCAACTCTGGAGACGACACTTCGTAAAGGCATGGAGATTCTTCCCAGTGTTGAATAAGCTCTGCCTCCACGGCCTGGGTCCAAGCACAACGTGCTCCCCGTGATCCTGTGGACACTGCTATTGTTGTTGTTGCTTGCCGGCTTGTCAGTGTTGCCAGATCTTGGGAGAGAAACAAGCAACCAGGGCTATGGAAACAAGCCCAAACGAAGCGAAGAATAAATATATAGAGAGAAAGGCGACGTTTAGAGAGCAAGCCCAAATAAGCAACTCCACTTTAGAAGCCCAAGCCCAAAAAAAACCTGCGACTACCAATATTTGTTAGGGGCTTTCCAAAAAACAAGCCCAAAGTCGCAGCTAATAAGCGGACCAGGCAACCCTGTGGCTTGTCCTCCTCACATATGTCTTCAGTCCTCCTGCGTGCTGACGTGGCATGTATCCTGCCTCTCATTGGCTGTCAGTCGTGTCACACTTCTTCAATTTTCTAGCATGCCAGATATCCAGTCCCGGTCGCAGATGAGGGGGCGACTTGCTCGTAGGCTTGTTCACACATGAGGACTCATTGTGGCAGGTTATCTGTCGACTCACCTCCGACCCAAGGTGGCTCTCAAGATCATCTGCAACGTCAGAATCGTGGTGAAAATCGTGTAATGTGAACTAGGCTTTAGTGAGCTTTAGAAGACCGTACCTTCTGGGTCAGTAGGAGTATTTACCTCGGACCAGGATATGGCACTTGTAACTTTTTTCTGTAGAATCTGTAAATTCATCAGATAACTAGGAGAGGTGTTGCACCATATGATATTACAGGAATTTATATGAGGCTGAAATAAAGACTTGTATAAGGTTAAAAATGATTTAAGTGGAAGAAGGAGCCTCAGCTTAAAATATAATCCAATATATTTGGAAATTTCTTTGTCAATTCATCAGTGTGACATTTAAAGCCGAAGCTAGCCCACATTAAAACTGTTCATACCGACAGCGATGCAAATTAGCAACTGTTGCAACAGGTCCGCCATAGACCTTTTTCACAGCAGACATTTTGACATGTCACAGTAGGAAAAGCATAAGTGTATTTAAGAACATTAAACGAGCTGCATTCCATTTAGGAGAGGTCATGGTATTGTGCATGCTGGCTCACTGCAATACCTAACTGGGACACTTAATGGAACTGAGCCTTTGTTAAGGTGATCAGATTCACCTGTGCCTCTCCTACTTTGACAAGTCAAGATGTCTGCTCTGACAGAGGTCTATTGTTGTGAGGTTGTGACGTCTGTCCTGCACAAAATGATGCCTTTGTACATAAGCTCAGAAAAATGGATTTCATTCCAAATTAGAAATACCTCACCTTTCACCCCAATTCAAAAAAACATATCGATGGCCAAATTAATCACAGGAAGAAAATGCCTTCAGTGTTTGAAGACCTTTTACCTGCCTGTGAGTCTTGCTTTTGAGTTTGTCTTGCTGCTTTTCTGAGACGTAGCAAAAGGTTTAATAGGTCTGAGCTGTAACAATAAAAAGTGTGCCGCAAAGTTCAAACACAGTTTAAGAGACATGACCTTTTCTTTACACCAGCAAAAAAACATTATAATTACTGTAAACCCCTATTTTTAGAGAACTGACTTTGAGAAAGCTCTCTTTCCAACAATCCTCGCCTGTTGACTTCATAAGTCTCAACAGCTGGAGTTGAAATATTTTCCAAGAGCCAGACTTGGTCCACAAGCACTGCCAGCAGAAAAATACGTCAGAAACTATTGACTCTGAACTGCCTTATCCAGACTAAAGCTTTTGTCCCGCTGCCAACAAGCTCCTCGTCTGCTGCTCGAGAACGGCAATCACGGTGGCATCACCGCTCCACTTCAAATGCTTTCAATAACTGTACTTTGCAACTGGTAGAAGTACGCTGACTGGCCACTACATGAGTCAGCTGTCTGCTCGTTGACAAGGACCAAAAGAGCTTGAAGACCTTCGAAGGCTGCCGAGATCTCTAGGGTTGCCCTATGGTTGTCATGACAACAGACACTGCAGACGGCAGCCTTTCTCTGCAACAAAATCAACAGCCCTAAACAAACCAAAACTGTAAAGCAGCCAACCTGTTATGTTCCACAGCATCTGGGTGTTCAGCGGTGAAGATAAGGGATTTCAATTTTCATTTTCTTTTCAGTCTGTTTTTATGGCAGCATAATACTCAAAGTCAGTGGTCCCAGCTGCCTTCCAGTACCATCCTGAAAACAGTGGAGCTGCCTGACATTGGTCACTGAAATATCCTTTTCCATCTACACCAAGCTATTCACAGAGGCAGGACATCTTTTAGTGATGAGACAGTTCTTTTTATTGTTGATCCCATACTAATGTCCATTTCGAAAATACAATATCCATCAAGATCACAATACAGTAGCTTGTATCTATCATTAAACACTTACTTTCCTCTCATGCTTTCGTTATACTTTGTATCGGTGGAAAAGTGGTTAGTACTGTTTCACTTTCCTGCATCTGTGTGGTTTTCCACCAGGAGCACCATTTCCCTCCCACTGTCAACTGACATGCAGGTCAGGTGAAATGGGAGCTCTAAATTGCGTGTCATTGTGAGTGTTAATGTGTTTGTCCGTGATGGACTGGCAACCATGCACATGCAATAAGTTGAGCGGTGGGATACACCCTCGTCCAATCGTGATAGGTTTGCATGGCCCTTTACAGGAAAAGGACAAGTGGTTTAGAAAATGGACAAATGAATGAAAACACTGTCTCTAATTATTGTTCAAATCACAGCCATAAATACGCTCTTGTACCTCTCACACAATACATAAAGAGTAAAACCATTGTTTAAATGTTCACAATGCATCACACAATCAGTGTTAAAACAACTATAAATTGACTCACTGCATCTAATTTTCTTCCCCAAATTAATTATTTCTCTGCCCACATAAAGCTTTGTTTCCAGGATTTCAAGCATCGGTGCTTCAATGTTACACTTTAGATCCAGTGTAAGATGAAAAATTGACTATTCAAGAATCACTTCACACTCCCTCTCCTCTGAATTCTCCTCTTTACTTCCAATATGCATTTTTCCGTAAGTAAAGAAAGTCATTTCCACCTGTCTCCTCTGTTTTATTGTCCCTATTCAAACATTTTTGTAGTATATGTGATTCAGTCTGAGGTCACAGGAATATTTTGTTACATTGATAGTCTAATCTAGCACTGTGGCTCTTACGCATGCACATTTTATTATTGGATTTGCATGTAAATTCATAAAATCGGTAAAAAGCCAGGGGTGACTTGGTGTGTGGCTGAAAAATATGGTTTTAGGTTACAATGTCTTAACATTTGGACCGGATACTCTTACTCAATAATTCATTTAGTGGCTATACATAATTGTATTACCTTAATACATAAAGATAAAATGCCAAATCCACATCAGCAGCCTATATTATCAAGCTACAGCATACTATAACAATCATGCCAGTACAAGTGAGTGATGATGTGCTTACAAGTATTTGAAATGCATATAATGTATCAATGGATGAATTACTGAACAGGCCTACCAGGCACAGGCCCAGGTGTCCAAAGTGTCAAGGGCCCCCTTTGCTTTCACCTTGTCACTCAAATTAACACATACTGACCAGGAAGAGACTTAAAAGACCATAAAGAAATGCAAAGGAACAACAAACAGACATGTAGTAACTGCTAAAAGCATCAAAACAACCACTAAGAGAGACAAAGCAGCCTAAGAAGACACAGACAACCACAAGGAGACACATGGCCACACACAGAATTTCTACAGAGACACACAAAACCACAAAAAGATGCATAAAGACAGCAAAGATAGACAAAACAATGATGACAAAAGAGGCAAAATCGCCACTAAGTCTGCGTGTCTTACTCCTGTATAGGAGAGGTGGGGGGCCTTTTGCACATCTGTGCCCAGGGGCCCACTGTCTCATATAAATGTAGCTGAGCAGGTATTAAAATGACATATGAACATTGTTACACGCGGACTCAATAAGGACACTCTGGGTATTTTAAGCCCATGATCAACTTTATCTTAAAATAGAAATAGGCAATCAGCACATAATCAGTTGAGCAGGCTATAATTTAGATCCTCCCCTTTTGTCCTCTGTGCCCTTTTCAGATTGGACGCTAAGATGAAGTTTTTAAAGCAATAAGTTTGAAGGGCATTTGGGATTTCTATTAGGTTTCTCAGGTCTGAGGTATATGACTCAGCTTTCTTAGCAGTTTACGCTAGTCACATTGAAGTACATAATTTTGTCTGAGGATTTATTCATCATCATGTCGAAGTGTCATTAAATTTTACTTTATTTAAGTAGAGTTTTTCTCCTGAGATGCCTTTGAAATTACTTTTAACCAGTCTGAAACCTTTCTTTCCCTTTCACTCTTTCCCTGTAACAATATATTCTCATGAAAGACATGAAGAGAACAATTTATGTGTGAGACCTGACCCTGCAGTCTGGCATACATTAGCCTGTAAGTGAGAACATTAGGGCTGCAGCAGTGTTTAGTTTGATGGTCAATAAATTAACTGGCAGCATACACTATAAAAGCAGTAGAAGGAATAAATGCCACATTACATATCATATAAACCAGTGGTTCCCAACTGGTGGGTCGGCGTCCAAAAGTGGGTCATGGGTCTAAAAAACACACTTTATTTTTAAGCACAGTGAATTTCCGGCACAGAGCTGTGTTTTTGAAGTATCTTTTCCAGCTGTAGAGTGAGTGACTAAAATACAGTCACTTGACAGAGACAAATTAGCTCGACAACATGGCCAAACACAAGTATGACGCAGAATATATCAGACTGTGTGGACCTTGAACTAATGACTGAGGAGAGATCTGGACCCCGTGGTTGGACCAGTTGGGTACCACTGATAAACTGTAAATAGTAAAAAAGAGAAATCTAGAATGTGCAAAAAAATCTCATTATTTGAGATAATTTTATGTTTGTTGTGAATAAAAGTTTTTAATTCATCTGCTGGCCTTTTTTTCAGATGTGGAACCAGATTAACAATAAGAAGATCTGTCTGTAGCCTACTTGAGTGTTGCTGTGTATGTGTCATGCATCCCTGATGCATTAAGAATCAAAAGGACACAGTAATCTCATAATCAATGGGTCGAGGAGATGCCCTCCCGTATTTTCCCTGATAACTATAAATACAGTGTGGCACAGTACTGATGTATTATGACACTGATTAGGACTACTCAAAAAAAAAAAAAAAAATCATATTTTTTTGCCCTATTTGACCTCAGTTTAATGTATGTGGATTATTGATTTGCACACAACATATTTTTAATGTCAATGGCAGGCTTTGGAAAAGTATTATAGCCATGATAAATAAATTGATCATTATGCAGTCTCTGGGGCTGAGAAAAGAGGCAAACACAGAAGTAGCAAAAACTGTAGTTCCTCTAATGCAGTGATCAGGAGTCCATTCTGACGACTGGAAATGACTGGCAAACGTGTCAAGTTCATACAAAACACATATTATTATTGGGGTGTTGGTGGCTTAGTGGGTAGAACAGGTGCCCCATGTACAAGGCCGTTGCTGCAGAGGCCCGGGTTCAAATCCAGCCTGTGGCCCTTTGCTGCATGTCCACCCCCTCTCTCTCTCCCACTTTCATGCGTACCTGTCCTCTCCATTAAAGGCAAAATGCCCCCCAAAAAAAATCTTAAAAAAACACATGTTGTTGTTTGTTTTTAAGTACAGTGAAATTACGGCACAGAGCTTTTATTTTGAAGTGCTGTTTCCTGCTGTAGAGTGAGTGACTAATGGACAGCTACTTAAAAGAGACAACAAACTAGCTTGTAGACATGGCCAAGCGCAAGTATGATGCTGAATGTATTAAACTGTGTGGACCTTGAACTAATGATTAAGAAGAAATCTGAACCCCATGGCTGGACCAGTTGGGAACCACTGCTCTAATGGAAACTTGAGCCAGTCAGTTTCCACAGACACTCATAATATTATGCCCAACTTTGTAGCAGAAATAAAGATGTTTACAGCCTGATGCAAAAAAAGGTTTGGTCTCTACTGCTAATTTAAAACTGCATGTTTATGACAACTGAATTTTTATATAACACACGTTTACATTATATTAAGGCCCAAAGTTACGCATTTTAAGGTTGGGACCACTTCAGTGATAGGCTGTTTGTCAGGTGTTGCTTCGATCTATGAGCCAAATCCACTCCTTGCTCCTCCGTCCAAATATGGACAACTGAAATACCAAACTCAAGGCTTCAAAACAGAAATGGGTGATGTCGCAGTAGCTATGTCCATTATTTTTAGCAATACATATTGTAGGCAATATATCTACTTAACTACCTGCGACATAATACCTTATGTCTATTTGTGACATTCATTCTAGTGTTATTTTCAGGGTAAAAGATTACATCCTGTACATAGTTTCTGCTTTCTGCTTCTCATCATCTATTTTTGTCACTTATTCAGTAAGTATGAACAAAGTGAATAATGAAAAATCGTTATTTTTGTATTTACTGTGAAGACAAGCCGAGTGCCAAATGGATGTATGTAGATCTATGAGACAATCTTGACATCATCATGGCCAGCACTTGAAAATGCTTGTGAAAAGGATAATGGGTTTCTCTCCATTCTGTTTGTATCGCAGATAAACTGTAAGACTCTTGATGTATTTCACTTTCAAATATGACTGGCTTCCACAGTGCTCCTCATTCTATAAAATTGCAAATGGCATACAGTCTCAGTGTAACAAAATTACATTTCATGGTGCTTTACAGATAAATGTAGTTTGTTTAATAGGCTATTTCCTGAATGCATGATTTGAGTCAGTGTTCACATGCTGAACACTCACTGTGCTGATTGGCAGGCAGTCCCAGCTCTCCTGATCCAAATCTGCTCAGCAGAGGCAGTCCAGAAGGTGTCTCAGTTGCCTGACTGGAAGGATTAAAGACGGCATCAAACAGTAATCTGAGATCTGTTCATTACAGCTCCTCTGATAAAATGGAAATATGGATGTGAGTTATGCAAGTCGAACAGAGGAAGGGCGCGTCTGAAGACTGCCGAGGTAGTTAAGTGGTGCAGACACAATGAGAATAGCTGAGTTGTCTTAAATTACCTAAAACAACTAAATAATGAACAGTTTCTGCAAACAATCACACACCCTCACACAGTGTTGTTCAATTATTGATTGCCTGACAGGCTGAACAGTTAATTATAATATTGACAATAACTGAGCCATCAAGACGATTTAATTCCAGGTTTTACAGTCCGTTCAGTGCATATAGTGAAAAAAATCCATTCTGGTAATGACAAAAACCACAAATTACTTACTGCTCATTGAGCTCCCTGCAAGACTCTCTGTGAATCATTAGCATCATTATCTACTTACAAAATATGTTTCATGTTAATTTCTGTGCAGCACATCATAATATGTGGATGTTGATCTAAAGTTTCAGCCTCCTCCACATATAACGTATTACCGTGTTTTCATTAGCATAAATTAAAGTCAGCCATTTACTTCTGTAAATATAGATATCAGTCTAACCTTCATAACGTAAATCCATTTACACACTGCTGCTAAAGGACACTGACTTGTTCGGGTAATTGTTGTGGTGTGCGTGACATGTGGGTCTGGTTTCCAGAGAATTTAACAGCGCTGACAGCACTAAATTACATCTCTCACTTTGTCTTTTCATTCTCGCTCCAGCTCAATCTTCCGCCTCTCTTGCCATTTGATTAAAGTTGTCCTTGGGCGTGTGGCTTTATAAAACATAAATCATTAACAGACTAATGCAAATTTCATGCACACATGAGGAAGGGCGCGTCACATTTGTCTTTCCTGAATACAACCACCAATGAGTGATAGATTAGGATCCAGATTGGTTTTACTTATCTGAGTGTTACATTTGTACATCAAATGTTTTCATGGTTTTAACATGTTCATTGGACAATGCACATGTCAGAGTGGAAATAGACACATTTTTTTGCTTATCAGTTTGAAGTAAATGCTGATTAAATGATTAATGAATAGAATATTTCACACCACAGTACTGGGTGCTCAGACTTGTTCTTGCTTCATTTAGTCTGTTTACTGTTATGTCTTAATTTTTCATTATCTTGTCTTCATACCTGTGTATTTACTGTATTGTATTGCTGTTTTTTTTTTTGTAATTTCTGTGTTTTGAGCTCTGTTTGCTACAGGGCGTCCTTGAAAAAGAGAGCCTGCTCTCAGTGGACCTACCCTGTTGAAATAAAGGTTAAATAAATAAAATAAAATAAATAATGACAACATCAGCATTTGGATTGGTCTGCCACCAGGTACTATCCCCTGGGAAAATAAAGGCTCAATTTACATTACACAGAAAGTGCATCAACCATTGTGCAAACTAAACAGGAAAAGGATAGCAAAAGGATAAGAAATATGGTGATGTCGTACCTTAAAATTATTCAAAGTTCACTCAAAGTTCACATGGTTCCAAACACTGGCCTCCTGGAGAAAGTCCTGTGTTTTGGGATCAATCCACCATACCAACCTGCATCCTTACTGTGATGCGTCCTTCTTTGATATTGATATTGATTTCCAACGTGTAAAAAAAAAAAAAATAATATGTATATATATATATATATATATATATATATATATATATATAAATAATTAATATATACGTGTATACACCCACATACTCACATAGTAAAAGTAAACAGTAATCCCAGTGAACAACTGGTGAATGTCAAACCCCTTCTTCAACCCTGTACTTCCTGAATATCATATTTTTATACCTAATTTAAAATTGGTGTATTGCTTGAGCTCCACATTCAAACATTTCCACAACTTCACTCCACATACTGAATTACAAAAACTTTTTCCGGTTGTACACACACCATGACTTTGGAAATTAAATAATCTGCTTAAATTATAACCCCGCTCGCAGCCACTGAGCAGTTTTTTTTTAAAATATTTCCTGGTAGCAGGTTATTTCTTGCTCTAAACAGTTTTGTGCAGTTTGAAAAAAATACAAGACCAGAAAATTTTAATAAATTGGACTGTATGAATTACGAGTTAGAGTGATCCCTGTACCCAGTATTATGAATTATCCGCATTGCTCTTCTTTGGAGACTAGAAAGTGAATACAACAAACTTTTGTGGTTGTTGCCCCAAACCTCTGCACCGTAATTTAAATATGGTAGGACTAGTGAACAGTAGAGAATGTGTAGTGATTTGTGGTCCGCTCCACTGCTTTTTACATCCACCTCCTTCAGGCGGTTCATCAGCAGCTAGTTCAAATCCACTGCTGAATGTTGAATTCGACCTTTGCCACGTATTGCACACATGACTCTCTTTAATGGTCGACCTTTGCTGAGTTTGGTTCCACAAGTTCAGAGCCATTTTCACAGTATTTGCTAACTGTTGATGACCACAGAGAAAAGGTCTGATCTATAAGAAGTTTGGCAAGTTCAAAAAAGAAGTGCGCTCCATTGCATAATTGGGTTTCCTGTCAGAAAAGTTTGGTTGACTGGCCCAAAGAGGAGAAGGGACAAGCTGCTTAACTGGTTAGCCAGAGAAGAAATATCTCACTGGTTAACTGTTTCAGAAAGGAGGTCAGGCCAGCTGTCTGATTAGACACTCATGGAGGGCCTTCCACCGGCAGTAATGTACTGCCTGGGCAGAGTCCGGACCTGGCCGCAGTAAATAACAAATGAATACCAGCCAATAACCAAAACAGATAGCCACATAACAGTGGACAATCAATCTGATGAGAACACACATTGCAGCCCAATGAGCAAACAGATCGAAATAGGAAGAACGAAAATCTCAGTCTGCTTCCCTCTGTTGTCCAGCTTTCTCTCCTGAAGGTCTTTAAAATGATGTGTACATGTTCAATAGACACACTGACATTGCCTCTTAATTGGTCTGCAAGAAATCTGTATTCAGGAGTGTCCTCATATAACTTGTATATGTCTGGAAGCACTGTCAGCATTTTGTCCTCAGTTGGCTTCTCCTTATATGGCCATGTTTACCTGTGCTTTATTGACTTGTTTTTTCCCCAAATGTACTCATCCCCTTACACCCTATGTTTCACTTCGCCTTACTCAGATTACTACTTTCTGTAAAAGGGCATTGTATCCTCTTAGTCACTGGGGGACAGACCATATGCTATGCTTCGTGCTCTTGCCATGATAATGAATATAAGTGTGCCTCTGCTACACTTTGCAAGCTCTCACACTTTTTATATTTAATGGAAGGTGCCATATTTAAGGCAAAAACAGGTCCCCCAGCTGTGCACCCAAACTGACACAATGCATTTGCATTAATTTAAGGGAAAGCGCTATATTTTTCATTCAAGATTCTACTTTCCAATGTTTATGTGTCTTAAGCTCCGTTTCCACTGAGCACTTTCAGTACCTTTGGAACCAAAAGTAACCCTTCAGACATGGTACCTAGACACTAGTGTTTCCACTGCAAATAGTACTCTTAAATGTGGGCAGGGTTGTTGTCACTCACTGCTCCGTCCAGCACTCACTTTATTTCCTCATTACCGGTGACAGTAAGGAAGGGAAGGGAAGTCTGCACCTTGTTTACTGTCTGCAGAACAGGCTTGCACGCCAACATTTTCAGAACAATAAAAAAAAAAATTTAAAAAATAGAACAGGCTGCAGTAAGAGTCTCTCTCGATGCAATATTTAAAAATAGGAGGAATGTGCATTTAGTCCATTTTAAAGGCTTGAAGATCCACTCATTACTAAAAGTTTGTGTAGTTGAAGAGAGATAATAAAAACTAAAGTAATGGTCAAGGTTGTCACACTGAAATTTAAGGTGTGCTGATGGATTCACGTCCTCAACTCATGCAGTGAATAACATTACAAGTTAATGTTCCACCTTCAAACTTGCCTTCAGTCGGCCCCGTGAATTAAATTAGTGTTTTCTCTGACTACAGCTGCTGCAAGAGGCAGCAAGACATCATTTCATTTTATAGTTACGGCCTACTAATATTTGTAAAACTCTCCATGGTATGAACAGTGGTTACATGAGCCTCAAAACCAGCCACAACTCTGGGTGACCATCCGCTGTTGACCAATCAACAGACTGCAGTGTTCACACAGCTCCATTTTTTAGTACCAGATCTGTGTGCTAGGTACCCCAACAGATGGGGGACCAAAAATGGGGATGGTATGTGATGTCTCCGTTGGTACCATCCATAACATTTTTCAGTGGAAACGGGAAAAAAGCGTACTGAACTGAACTGAACAGTACTGTACTGCTCAGTGGAAACAGGGCTTAAGTGACTTATGGAAAGAATAATTTTGTGAGAGAGCAGGCTGCACTGTAACCCCTATGGACAATTGTGTGCTGTCAATTTATGTCCACTAGAAGTGTTTTTTTGCCACTCACATGCTTGGATTGTTATTAGAAGTGTCTGACAACATTATAGAAACGACCCTACAGAGACATTAAACGTTTTCCTCACCTCATGGTCTGTTTGTTATTGTGACCAGGACGACGTCTCGTTATAAAATCTTGCGAGAGGTGACTTTGTTGCAGGAAAACAATGGAAACATTAGTGAGAGCTGGAGAGAGGAGTGCTGGGAAGACTTTGTTGTGTTGAAGCACAGAAAGTGTAAATAAGTGTTACATAAAAGATTGTGAGTGTCATGGCTGACTACTTAGCTGATTTCGACAATGTGGAAAAGTCCACAAGATTTCAGAATGAGACAACTGTTTTCGAAATTGGTCCAGTATTGAGAGAGACTCCTGCAGTTGCAGTGGTGAAAGAGGCTGACGTGTAATCAGTATGGGCAATTGCATCATCAATTTACATGGCTGACAGGCTCAGGTTTGTATTTTGAGTGTCTGACAACATTACAGCAAAGACCCTACAGAGAAATGATACATTTTTTTCTTACCTTTCGCTGATCCAGTGTGTTGTTACTGTGTGTATCCATGTCTCACTCAAGGACAAGTCTCGTTCTGTAATCATACGGACTTTTCCACATTGTGAAAGTCAGCTAAATATTGAGCCATGGCATTGCAAATGTTTTAGATAACATTAAGTTACACTTTCTGTACTGGCACTCCTCTCTCTAACTCTCACTAACGTTTGCACCATTGTTTTTTAATATGTCATCACAGTGATTTCCAACTGGGAGTAATTAACCGTACCCCAGGGGGTACTTTCTCAGTTGCCGGGGGGTACATTAAAGATCAACTAATTAACTAAACTTCACTCAATAAAAAAAGGGAAACTGAAATTTAAAAGTATATCCACATAATGTGTATAAACAGCTGAATATGGTTATAAGTTGGTGTTGTGCTGGAATTTGGTACATTTACAATAATCAGCAACACTTTTAGCTAATGACATTGAAATTTTATAAAGGCATGATAATAAACATATCCACTGCCACTATAGACTTCTCTATGTGTTTTAACAAAAACACTGTTGATAAAATCAGGCTAGACTTATTTTCCAATATAGCAGCAGGTACTCAGAGGTGTAAAATAACTGAAGACGCAAGTGTGAAGAGTGGCACCTAGCTTTTCCACGAATTCATTCTTTTAATAGTATGTTACAGGGAAAAGAAAAGGCCAAAACCTTCAAAACTGAACTGAAATGGGAGAATAATTTAAGCTGAATGGACACTTTCAGCAGACCTACTTCTTCCGTGAGGTTAACAAAAGCATAATTTTTTTATTTCTTCTGTTTGTGTCTGGAAAATAATACCACCTTTGATAGTGTTGCTCATCATGCGCGTGTGTACATGCATCAGTGCAGTTGCATGTGTATAAACAAGATGCATAGTCTTTATATATTCTGCTCCCTTAGTGCAATTAAAAAAAACTAATTAGGCATTATACATGTGTCAACAGACATCAGACAACAGACGTCAAACTTGCTATAAGCATGCTATTGGCTGTAGACAGCTATAGGTATCTAATACAATATTTAGTCTTGTTTTTTTTAGCCTGGCTGTTTTTTGTTTTTTTTGTTGTTGTTTTAAATTTAGTTATATAATTCAGTTATCTTAAACCTGGGTGTGTGTATTCATGTCAGCTTGGAGTCAAAGAAACACTTGAATCTTCTTTTCTAGCACATTATATACTGTATATATATTTTATAATCTAGGTCCCTCGAAAAGTCTACTGACAACAATTACCTGATATAGAATAAGATTTACTGCAAAGATCTAACTTGATATCGATCTTACCTAGGCAGCCGAGCAAAGCTGACTTTACCCTGGACACCACACTCATCGTCATAGCCAGTAATAGGGACTCTCTGGACAATTGAGGACGACATAAAGAAGCAGCAGCACTTCCATCAGACATTCAGGAGTGTGGAAGCAATATTCAAAATAAGTATAAAAATGGTAATGCATTCATTTATGTCAAAGAAGGGTGTGATCACGTAGGAAAGAAAAAATGCCTCCAGCGGGTGATAGCAGGGGGTCCATAAGGAGTGGATCCAGTGTGGAGTTGGAGAAGAGCATGTCAAATAGACATTAAAAGCATCAAGACCGGTATTTGCACCAGGGGGCACAGGAAAGCTGTGTGTGAAAAGAGGGAGGAATAAACTTTATAATTGATGCCAGTGCCCTCCTGCTCAAACAAACAGAAGTTTCATTTCAGACCACTCATCATCAAGGAATGAAAAAAAGTGAGCAGTTTGATCTTTCTTCAGAAGCAGAATAGATGGAAAATGGAAAATATTCACAGCTCTGATTACTTCTCTGCTACTACACTTTGAACACTTTGCAGGAAATGTGAGAGCAGTCTCATTTTCCAAAATAAAAGCAGACTCATAAAATCAGCATTCAACCTTAAATATTGACCAAATTTCTCAGCAGGGACATCAGCTCTGACTGTTGTCTGTATAATTTATTGTACTGCATGCACTGGTTGCACTGAGACAGTAAACAGACTTAATGGTGGTCTTGACTATGATATAATACCTAATAGAAATAACTGATGGCCCCTATATTACAGTCAGACTGAAAAACAACTTGCCTAGGGTTCTTTAGGAATTTCTCAATTTATTTTGCTTATCATCCAACAATAGTTTGCTACCCCAGTCCAGCATAGGTCAAGATGGATGTTCCACTTTTCCATTTGAATAGTTGTTCTGCGGCAGTTTGAGGCTATCCAAAAGTCCCCTTTTACAAGTTCTCCGAATCCCATCCACCACCCTGACTTTCTCACCTTTACTTTTGGTCTTGCTACATGTAGCGCACGCTATGTCCTGCAGTAGCACTGGACATTGGCATTAGACATAAATTGTGCAGTGGAAAAACATCTAATGTGGATGTAATTCCATGGGCTACTGTGGGCTACCCTATTCACTTTCATCCTCTGCCTCCAGCCACAATAGGTATGGATATTTACATGGATAGTATGCGCTGGCACAGAGAGCTCAATGCTCTGCATCATAAGAAACACATGCAAATAGGCAAAGCTAAAGTCCATGAAGAAAATGTCCTCATCAATTTGGAATCACATGAGCAGCATTTGGAGAAAAACACTGCAAAGCTGGGAAACTACAGGCGCCCTGAGAGGCAAGTGGAAAAAAAATTCTGGCGATCCATTTCTTTAAATCTGATCTAAATTGTTTTCTTCTCTGTTAATGACTAAAGAGCAGGTTAAAAGAAAGATTTTACCAGTATGATCTTAAACGTTTCTCTTTTTTTTAATTTGGTGGGAAAATAGTTTAGCGAGGATTATTTTTCTAAGCTACCTTTTTTTCCATCTGTGAAAAAAAATCTAAATTAAATGTTTTGGAAAGGGGGCAGGATCACTTTTTGAAGTGTTTGTTGTTGAAATACTCATTTTGGCCACAAGATGCTGCTAACACCTATGTGTAGAGCAAGGGTAGCTGTGCACTTGAGCCTCTTGTGGCCAGAATGAGTATTACAACAAACCTTTTCTCCACCTGTTTAACAGATTAAAGTTTCTTAAGGAACTTATCCTGGCAACACCTTTATTAGAAATAAAATACCTGCTCTTAAAGGACCAGTGTGTAAAATGGGTTGAAAACAGTGACATCAGTGGTCAAATTCTAGATTGCAGGGCTCACTCGCTCACCCCTCCCATTGGGTAAATGACGGCGGCCTCATAGAGACAAAAAGCCTTGTGCACGAGTTTTTCAGGAGTAGGTCTATCTAGCCACGAGGTGAATGTTTATTTAGAAATCTAAACCATGTTACAATATTGTAATGAATCACTCACGAGCAGGAGACCAGAGGAGCGTTCGGAAAAAGGCCCGTTTTTTTGAGCACTCCAGAAACTCCGGTAACACTCCAGGGGGTAAAAGACTCCGTCCCAAACTCTGACTCTTCTAGCGTAACAGACACACTTCATACACATATACTCGTTTACCATGCTGAGTGGGGACCCCCCTCCCCTCTCTGCTCCACCAATCTCCAGCCCGCACACTGACTGACAGCGTAGCCTGTAAACAGAGCTCAGCTGTTTATTTAGCCTAGCGATATCTCTGGACTATAGTAGCTGCAATGGACGACTTTGAACGCGATTTTGAAGAGTTTCTTGTAGCGGACACAGACCCAGAGCCATACCTGTTTGAGCCAGAGCATACAGATGAGGAACTCCATGTGTTTGATGCTGAGCGGGTGAGAAGAGAGGCTGAATGCACAGAATGGGATTCGGTGCTACCATCGCTGGGGAGATATACCATCAGGAGGAAAAGCGCCGCAGAGTGCATCACAAGGAGTGAAGTTGTGTCTTCTTTTCCTCGCAGATGACGGTTCGGGTTCATTCTCTCCTGTTGCGTGGTAAGTGTGGCCCATTCGTAAACTTTATAACTAAAAAAACTTTTCACTACTCTCTATCAGCGAACTTTCCTCCTCCTTCTTCCTTCCTTCCGCTGTCTTCGTTGGTTTATTTATACACGTGAAACGCGTTCTCTGGCTGGCTGGATTGTCCGCTCGGTATGCCGTACATACATGGCGGCGCGAGATGACGACCTCTCTAAAGCAAGGCCCTTGCTATATATATATATATATATATATATATATATACATATATTCATAAATATATTTATATTTATATTAATGGGTAGAATATTCAGATTCAGATTCAGATTCAGATTGACAATTAACCATGCCAAATATTACACACTGGCCTTTTAATCAGTCATGAATACAGGAAAGAAAATAATTTAGATCAGACCAGGACTACAAAGCCAGTTCAACTTACCCAGGATATCTTTTCCTTATCTTGCTTGACGAACCCTAACGTTCATGTGAAAGAGGCCAGGGTGTCAATAACGGATAACTGAAGTAGGCTACTTTATATCATGTGAAATGAAATGGAACCAAAAGTGTCTGGGACTGTGAGAAGAGTACAATGTTAATGGCCAGTAATATAAATGATTACGTTGTGTAGGTATCACTAGGCCATATGTGACATTAGTATAGAATATTTTTTGCTATTTAGTTGGATGATGATGAAACTACTCTGAATATGTTACATGAAACACTTTAAAGTTTCATAATTTTATGAGTTTTATTGAAGTAAAGGGTAGAAAAATAGCCTTGTTAATGACTGATGAGGTATATCTGACTGAAATTATGCATTTATAATAGTGGGAGTCAATTAATAGTGTGTGGATTATTTTTCAAAGCTGCAGTGATGGAATCAGGGTATAAAATAGCAAATTCAGCTCTATTTTAAAACCAGTGGAAATAGAGCCCTGGAAAAATGAAATGATTCTTCTGACCTATAACAACATACAGGCTACTCTTTTTTACCTGAGACTCCAGACTTTCGTCCATGGACACTTTTTTCTTTAGTGATCTGACTGGTCAGTGGTCAGGGTGTTGACAGGCTGTGATCTGATACCCTGAAGTTCAGCATAAGTCACCACAGTGATTTATCCCATTGAAATGAGAACAAGCTTCATATTACTAAAAATCCTGACTTAACCCTGAAGTAACCTTGCTAACACCAAATCTGACTTTGTAGTACAGACCTTGGATCAGACAGAATTTTATTTTTATCTTGCCTCTCAGGGCTTTGATAGAAAACATCAAATACAGAAAGGTGCTATCAGGAAATACAAGACAAGAAGCTTTTCATTGTGTTCTGTATTTAGTTATGTGTTCTCACCTTGCAGGGTCTTTTTTATCCTGTCCAGCAGCCATCAAGATAGAGCTTTTCCCCTTCAGCTGACTTGGGTGCACAGCCGTTCCACATTTTCCCCACAGTTGAGCCACAGCTTCCTCGGATCCCGTGAATCTTCCACATTTCGAGTATTCATTTGTATTGTTTTGTCGACATATTTTAATGTTTTACAAGCATGTTAAATACACTTTTGCTGCTCACTTGGATGTGGTAACAGATGCTTTGTGACTGTACCTTTCTCAGTTTAATTACAATACTACCCCATATCTCCCTCCCTCCTTCTTCCTCTCTCTTTTCCCCACTCTCCTCCGTTCTCTTTCTACTTACAAATCAAACAGGTTTTCCATATATCTATCAAAAGAAAGTCAGTAACAAAATATAAGTTTTAGATTATAGTGGTTGTCAATAAATGTAGGTAATAATATACACTCAAAAGATAAAGATAGCAAAGGCATGCTGGTGGCCAAGGGGTTAAGGTACTGACCATGAACTGCAGTGTTGTAGGTTCAAATCAAGATGTCTGCTGTGAAGCCAATTAGGGAAATGCACCTCAGGTTACTATACTACGTGTCTGAAATGGAAAGTCATTTTACAACCTTAAACCTTGGAGGAAATGTAACCTTGATGAAATTCAGAACAGTTGCTAGTTTGAAATAATATCTAATCACTCTGAGTATATGTAGCAATTACAGTTCATTGATAGTACAAGTCTGTAGAGCTGCATCATTGTCATTCTTTGCTTGATAAATGTACAGACACAAGAGTCTTGACTCTTATGGTTAACTTATCCTTCAGTCGGGCAGATATCATTAATATGCTTTGTCTCTTACAAAGGGCACTTGAGACAGAACGTACATGTTTTAATCTCAATTTAAATTTAATCAAAATCTCAAATAAAGGGTCCATGAGATATGTGTGGGTGGGTGTATTGTTTGTGTCAGTGAAGTCTGCTGGGAAGTATTTATCCTGTATCTGGGTGAATGTGTGTGTGAGCACAGAAGAGGGTCCTCCTTGGGCTTACTTATACAGTTTTTTTTGGAAGTAATTCAAATCCCATAAGCACCATAACTTCCCCAGGTCATACTTTATCAGCAGCTCTACCACCTCTAGCTAACATTAACATGTGGCCCATGTGAGATTTGACAAAGTCAAATTTCCCTCAGGCCGACTGAGTTCAATCCTCAAGAAAGGCCACACACACAAACACACACACACACATCACACAGTTTTCTCTGGAGCTATTGACAAAACCTTTCTTATGTAATGTAGAAAGAGTCTAATGAAAACCTGGTGATGCAAGCACCATATAATTGATATAACTCGATAGATAGAGGAGAATCTACACCGATGATATTAAAATACTGCTAACCCTTGTTACAAACACAATTTGTTTCCAGAATTATCTTCCTGATGCAATAATTCACCGGGTGCAGACTGGAGTTGAACAAACAGTATTGCATGCTGCTTCATCTGTCAAATGTGTCAAATGTGAAGTAGTGAATAATTTGGTTTGGATTAAAGTCAACTCTGCTGATTTATGAAAACCATGGTTCTATGTATCAAGTCAAAACCTTGTTTTAAAATGATGCGCACCAAAATCATCAACCAAAACAGATCATTTATTATAGAAAGTAATTTATTTGTTTGTGTTAAAACACGGGGATTGCTTTCTCAGTAATACCATTGCAAATAATTAAACGAATGTATCCCCTATTATCATACATTTCCGTGATTTAAAACATACATATAGTTTTAGCACTGAGATAGACAACCTGGCAACCTGTTTAGGATATTCCCAGCCTCTTACAAAACACATGCTGGAATTCACTCATGCTCCCTGTGACCCTGAACACAGTGAGCAGGTATAGGAAATGGACAGATAAATAGATAGTATATATTTTAGCCAAATTGTAGACCTTGCTAAAAAATTGGATCTGCACATACATAAACACAGAAAATGGAAATTATATGTTTTACAATGAACCACACAACCTTTCACAATGTGTACCATCAGCATGGTTCGTTTCCTTTTTCCTGGAAGACTACCTAACCTACAGTATATCCCTTCATGGAATATCAGATGAGGTTTAAAAATCTTGAAACACAGAAGCAAAAGTGCTACATATTCATCGTATCATAGTGTTTTTATTTTCATCTTTTTGTCATTTTTTTATATAAATACGTCAATAAGGTTGCATGTTAATTTCAGAAAAAAAGTATTCTACCATTGTTGGAGCAAAGATAAAACATTACCATGTTGTTTATGGAGATTTATTCCACTGAGAAATTGGAGGGGAAGGATCAGTAGAAAGGACAGCGTTATTCATTTAGGTGTGCAGCTCCGGGGGCATGGCTGCTTTACATTGCAAAACTCATTCCTGAGCTGGTGTGGAAATAGATTAATAGGAGTTCTAAGTGTCTTCTAATATCCCCCGTGGAGATTTACATTGTGTTTTTGCTTTTTAATTCACTGAAGCCACACTTCTTGCCCTAAAGGACAAACAACAGTTTCTCAGGTGCTTTCAGCGGGGGTAGCCAGTTTATGTTTGCAAATTGATTTCATTCAGCTGTAAAAAATAGCTTTGATCTGTGAAAATGTCCTCCTTTTATGATTTTATCCTATAATAATGCACCACTGAGCACGTATACTTAAAAAAGAGAAAGTAATTGGTGTTCTATTAGAAGAGATTAATTTATGGTACTTTGTGTTTAAGGACATAAATATTGTTGAGAACATTACATGCAGGGTACTGAATGTTAAGGCGCCCAACTCTGGTTTTGTTTTCAGTCATTTTGGCTGATTAGTCCTCTTCTAAGGCTGACATTGGGCAGTCACCACACAGCATATACATAAAAAATGAATAAAGGTTCAAGTTGTCTTGCCCCAGCAAAACAAAAAGGGGAGTCAGGGAGTCATCAATCAAGCGTAGTCTGTGCACGCCCTAAACCCTAGAAGAGGCCTAAGCCTGAATAAAAGTGAAAGGAAGGATGGTGAAAGGAAGGATGGTTTATTTGTATGGCACTTTTAAAGACTGAATAATTCAAAGTACTTTGTATGAGACACAGAAAAACATCTTTTAAAACACAGTAAGGAGGAACATAAATAATCCCGTTATGTGCCTTATTAAAGGGGACATGGTGCTCCTTTGCAGGTTCACACTTGTATTTTGGGTTTCTACTAGAACATGAACATGTGTTAATGTTCAAAAAGCACTTTATTTTTTCCTATACTGTCTGTGCTGAACACCTGTGTTCACAACACATTCTCACTCCAACCTTGTCACATATCGACGTTTGGTGACAGACCTTCTACATGCAGATACAATGTGAAAGGTACCCTGGGTGCGTTGGTTGTTGATGTTCTGGGGTCAAGTTCTGCCTGTACACCTCTGTTTTCACAAAAAAATGTACTGTTTTTATATATAAATAAATGCACTATGTCAACAACGCAAATTGACGTTTTTTTCCCCTCAAACAACAGACGCATGTGGTTGGGTTTAGACAACAAAAGCACATGGATGGGTTTCGGAAAAAAGAACAGGGTTTGGCCTTATAATCATACGGGATGCAAACACCACCCTCCGGGTGAAATTAGGTATTTGTTGGACCCATCCACCCCCTTCTTGGACTTCCGACGCCTTAACTTTCGTTCTTGTCCTGCCATGTTTCCCCCTGACGGCGGCAACCAGTTGCGTATCATGCCGACGTTAAGTGGTGGCGTTTTTTTGCCAGTGCCTGATGCCGCAAATCACTGCCCAAGCTCCAGATTTCGACAAATTTGGAGTGAGACCAGGTTGGTACTCACCCTCTGTTTAAAACACAGTTTAGTCTCCTTAAACCCCTCCTCCCGAAAAAGCCCAGTATGCCCTGATTGATCACCATCTCCAGGTCTTTTGTGTCTCTGCAGCCGCAAAGTCATTGCAGGTAGAGAATGATTCTAACGGTGTGAAGCGGCACTTTAACTTCTATGAAAAAATTACCAATAAAAGCTTCTAAACCAAAATCAACACAACTGGACAAGTCCCAGCAGGAATATGATCCGAAATCAGGGAGAAATTAACAACATCGGCAACCAAGTTGTTTCCCTGATGTTAACGTGCAGCTACACGTAGCAGTGCAGGTTGCACACTACTTGCAGTAATGTGCCTGGAGCAAATGACATGAATAAATTTGTCACAAGCCGAGGTCACTCTTTTCTCAAAAGTCGAAAAAGATCAGAAACAGAGTATTCAGAGCAGTCTAAAGCCTGAGGTGTTTGCTCATTGGAATACTTTTCACCTCATTATTTAAAACTTATCAGAGACATTTAATATGGACATCTGACATTCTAACATTATATATATGACAGAAAATTAGGAGAAGCATAAAAGGTCCCCTTAGGATAGACTGGTACTTTATTTTTAATGTGCACAAATTCTTGAGTACAAGCTTCTCAGGAGTATTTTCTCCTTGCAGTGGTTAGAAAATGTCTAAGAACCTCAAATTGCCTCAGAGACTCATGCATAGCTGTCACGTACTGGCAGCAGACATCATACCTTAATCCCAGATTAAGCTTTGAAGCAAGGTTACTCAGTGATTAATCTCAGAAGGTGTACATCATTTGGTATGTATCCATCACTATTTAACTACAACTTTCAGTTCCCAAACTGCACAATATGTCCTGTGAATTGACAGGATGAATTGCATTCGACAAAAATCTGTCTCATTAACGATTCATCATTATGCACCGGCTCCGGTGTCTCGCTTATCCTTCTGTAAAATCTTATTTTGCTTTCTTGTCTAGATTGTTATTCTTGAAACATCCATAACAGTGGATACTTTCTTTTCACACCTGCCAAAGCAGAATATTGGTGGAGTTTGTGAGACATGACCACCTTTCTTTTATGAAATCATCTTATGATATGACAATTAGGTTGTGAGATTAAATGGACGAAACAGTTATCAGTTGCATTCCATATGTAAACTGCTCATATGACCGAACCTGTCCAGGCTTAAAGCTACTGAACCACATCTGTACTGTGTTCACCCACAATGGCTGTCAGTGCTCAAACTATAAAGCATCTCTATTTATTCCAAAGGTGTTTCTCTTCCCTTAAATTTTCTAATGATGCAGCTTCTGTCTGAACGACAGGCCTCTTGTTTTTTTGAGACAACCTGCTGCTGAAAATGTAAAATGCAACACTTCCTCAGGCCCTAGAGGATATTTGTCAGAAAAAAAGAGCTACAGCATTGCAATGTGGTTTTGATCTTTGTTTTTTTGCAAGTGGAATATGTGTTGAGAGATTGCTCAAAAATAGGAGATTTCATTCATCATCTCTGGACCATGACTATCCACAGCTAATTGCCATTTGGAGAACATAGACCAAAGGTGTTGACTGTAAATTTAGTCCAGACAGCAACAGTAAATATAACAGGAGAGGTTCATCTTCTGAGAACATCCCCATAAAGAGGCCCATATAATCACACCCGTCTTACCTTTTTTATTTTAAATTCAATTGTATTGTTTGAACTTACTCACTTTTTTTAAACTACCATATCAAACTGGAAATGCATGCATAATTGAGACAGAAAGTGTTTTATATAACACAAACTAGAATATGCGTTTGATTTTTCCTTCCTTCCTTTTCCTTACGCCTCTACAATGGTGGCATTGTTGTAACCTACAGTGCTGTCTGTCTGTAATGCCTTTGAGGGCCCCTCGTCTCCTCACTTTGCTGTTTTGGTGAAATTGGTCATTTATTCAATTTTTATTTATTTATCTATTGAAATACTACTGAGTGAAAGCAAAAATTTTTAATTTTATAATTAATTTATCTTGATAACAATATATATTTTAAGGATAGTTGTTTTTACTGTGTTATAGTCTACTGCAAAATGGTCCTGGAAAATACTCTAGGATTAGCATAGGAACATTATACAGGATTTGAGATGACAGGCTATTAAGTGAACTAGTGTTCTGGATTCTGTTTCCCAGTAATACCACTAATTAACTCATTTATTTTTTAAGATAATGGACTTTAATTCTTTCTTTATTCTGATCTCCAACAGCAGCTTCATAATCCTTCATGGGTACAAAACTAACATAAAAGAGTATAAAAGTTTAAATTTAGTGTTTCCATTTTGTTACTAGGTTGTAGGCTACATGTGTAGTAGCAAACACAACTGTGTGTGGAAGGGAAAGAGATTATGAAGGCCAGTGTTACTGTGTAATTCTCTGGTTTATCAGTAAAGTGTATAAACTGCACTGCAGACTGAAGTCTCGATAAATAGTGACAAAAAAAGTGACAGCTGGCACATATGAACAGGTCCAATGCGGGTTGAATGAGCATCGGCAAGTCCCTGTCACGTGGTGTATGAAATGTCTGTATCATCATGTTACATTTTTACAAAACATTCAGGTGCCACCTCAACGTCCCACGGTAGACAAGCCTACAACTACCAAGTAGAATAGCAGTGCGCTATTGATTCACCTCACATGCAAAGCTCTAGCAAAAGTTCAGTCAGGAAGGCGATAGTTTTTATGCACAGGCTGTAAATGTTCTTTCTCACCCTGCCATTCACTCCTTGCATGCATGCTCACTCACTATCTCTAGGTGTCATTGTCTGGGTCTGTCAATTGAGTCATCAGCTGATTCACAATCAACAAATAGCACAGCGACACACCTTCTCTGTCAGCCTATCATCCCACCACTCCTCATTTTAAAGCTGGAGCCTATCCCAGCTGACATCGGGCGAGAGGCAGGTACACCCTGGACAGGTCGCCAGTCTATCGCAGGGCTGACACATAGGCTATGGTTACATCATGGCTTCTCATTCGGAATGAAATAAATCTGAATGAAATCATTCGGAATTAACGTCTTTCCAGGTAGTTTACATGGGAAATATTCATTCTGAATGAGGGTTTACATGTTACAGTTCAATTGCCTTTATTCAGGTCTGCGCAAGGTTTGGGTCAGGGAACATTTCTGATTGGATAGGGGGCGGGGCGGATGTTACGTGTTTACGTTTACCGGAAGAAAACACTGTAGTCCTCCCTCCGGATAACAAGAAGTTTGACGATGCCGTTCTTAGTGCCTTTTTCAGGCGTGTTTTGCTTATATTCTTAAAGCAGCAGTACGACAACAACCTTGTTCTGCTAATGCTTCGTCTGTTGAGGAGGAGAAGGGAGGTAGAAGGTCGAAGAAGGGAGATAGAAGACCGTGCTGTGACGAATGGAAACCGGTGAGTGCAACAAGTCCGATTGCCCTATCTCAGCCTGTTGCTATGCAGCCCGTTGCTATGTGCGCTATATACATCATCGCGCCAGAAGGGCAAGGAAACGAGCATGCGCAGAAAGACCGGAATGAATTTAAAGAGGAATGAGTGTATACATGCACACAAAATTCTTTCATCCGGAATGACAAACGGATTAAACCACCCCCTTTAATCGGATTTAATTTTCAATCGGAATGACCGTTTTTCAATCAGAATGACCGTTTACATGACCACTTTTAATCGGAATGGCCGTTCGTTCCGATTAAAAGTGGAATTAAACTGTGCATGTAAACGTACTGATAGAGACGTGCTGATAGAGACGTGCTGATAGAGACGTACTGATAGAGACGTTCCTGGTTCGATCCCTCCTGGGATCAAACCAGGAACCCGCGACAGTGCTGACCACCACACCACCATGCCGCCCAGCATGAGACATAATAATTAAAATATCCCATTATCAGGCGACAATTTATTGGCGTGATACAGATCGTGCATCCCTAAATATAGCACAAAAGAACCCAAACAGATAAAACAGCTCATCTCACCGTTTCAAGGAAGTAATCCATTGAGACATATGAGAAAGCAACAAGTGCAGAAAGAAACAAAACTGTCATCCTTTTAACAAACATTGATCCAAACACAAAATTATAAATCAGTCACAATTCCACAAGAATTGATAGCAGACTTGATTTTTTGAGTCTCATACGAATGATAGTGACTCTTTACAATCACAAATCACTGTCTGGCTGACTTTTGTGCTTTCAAACATTTAATTCTAAGAAAATAGAGTATATAAAAAAAGCATATCTCATTATCTTCCGAGGGGGGTTTCTACTTTCACCCAGGTTTACATGTGATTTTTGATGAACTGATCAGTAATATAAGTTTGTATAGTAATATAGGTTTGTATGTGCACTGGCAATAAATTCCACTTGATCATGGCTCTGTACACGACTGTTTTCTGTATCAAACTTGTTTTCTCTTTAGGTATCATGAACCTTTATTGTGTTGCGCATCGTGTCTGATAACTGTGTTCAGCAAACTGAGAGAATAACCTTTCATTTATTATCTTTAGTGAACCTGTGACCAGTACATTTCTGACTAATCTTAACAAAGCACTTGATGGATCTGTGCCTGACAGTTAGCCAACTCAGTCTGACATGTGTCTATTGCATTAGTTCTGTGAGAGCACTGTGACTGAGTGGCTATCCTCAGATGCAGTTCAGAATCTCAGGTAAACATTGTTGTTTGTCTTCAGGTTGATGGATTTCAGGGAAGAGCTGAAATGTTCTAGTAACACACCGAGTCGAAACTATATAGGTCCCTGGTCATCAGCATGTAATCACTGTTTTTCTGGTAAACATGTTTTTGTGTATGGCTAAGAATAAACATTTATACTGCACAGGAGACAATAAGGTAAATATTACTGATTATATTACACAGTGAGTAATGTTATGTGTCCTACATATAGCATGCACAATATAAGAACGCCTCTTATAGCATGAATCAGAATTAGCTCTGCAGCTGTCCATGACCGACAAATGAAAGCCTCGGGGGGAAATTCATGCACATATGAATGCACGACATAATCATGCTTACATAAACATGGAAAAAGACAAAGAGACCAACCACGACACACGTATGTGTTTTGTAATGGTGTTACTGTCAGTGTGGTCTACATCAAATTCAGTCTTGACCATAATCTTCAGAGAGAAAATTAAATACACTTTCCATTCAAAGGCAAAATATTCTCTTGCAACATGACTTTCATAAAGGCAATTTTTTTGTGTGTTGACCCTCTTTTGTGAAAGATACAGTAACACTAATTGAAAACCAGAGTCAATTACCCCCTCCACATTATTGGTGGCCTGAATTCTAACAAAAGCACGGTCTTTTTGTCCATTCAAGATCTGGAACTGGAAGGCAGATTGGCTATATGGGTATTGATGGTCTCCAGAAGATGAGTCCCACTGCTTTTGATTGATACTATAAGTCACCCTTGAGGTACTATCAGGACACTTTTTTTTTCATGTGGAGAATAAATATCAAAATGTAATGGGCATAAAATGCGAATGCATGCATTTTGGAAAACTCAGTTATCAAAAGAAAATATAGGCCCTATTCCATGGGACTAGTATTATGGGGACCTCTAGAAATATATTATAATGTCAGAGATTGTCTGTGACCTTAATTTGGTGCAAATTTGCCACGTCCATAATTTTTCAAGTAAAAATTCTCCTGCAAATTACCTACCATATTTCACTAAAGAGGTCATCTGATAATTTTGGTCCCATGCGAATCGGCATTTCAGTGATTTAGGGTCATATTATCATTGTTACACAGCAACAGATGCACATTTCATATACAGTTAGTGAGCTATAGATTGACCGTGCCACTCAAAGGCTATCAGTGGTAGCTACCTGCAAGTTTTAAGGTGGAATGTTTTTCTTGCATGTTACTTTATGCACAAGTTGATGTCCTGAATCAGTCAACACACCCTAAATATCAATATGTCAACTCTGACCATTCCATTTGTAAGCTGTAAATTTCCCTTGAAAACACAAGTGTATTTTGAGAAAAAGACAATGCATGCATCAGGCAGAACTTGACACGACATCTGAGCACGTCAACAACCGGTGCACCCAGGGTACCTTTCACGTCGTATCGGACGTGGAAGGTCCATGACCAAACGGCAATATGTGACAAGGTCGGGGTGAGAATGTGTTGCTTTAGCAATGATTGGATCTTCAAGCACTCAAAAATTTATATGAATTTCAATTATTAGCGTCCTTCCCGGTGCACTCTGGCAGCACTACACCAGTGCCCCTGACATCACATCCGAGGGATAATGTCAGTAAATTTCAGTAAAATACAGACTCCGTTTATCCTGTGTGAGTGGACTCAGACACTGAATCCTCATAAATTTGGTGACCCCATGAACTTATCTCTATTGCTACATTCAGCCCAAAAGTGGAAGCTATTCAACAGATACTGCTGTCAAATATCCGCCATATTTTTCTTGGTAAAATGGTATTTAATTTTTTGACATGACAGATAATTAAGTGTAACACTTGAGCAAAAGTAGTCTCTTATTCTTCACCCATGGCTGCCTCGGTGAGCTTCTGTTTTTCACTCCATGCCTTAAGTTGTCTGCTCCACTACAGATAATAATGGCTGACCGACAGCAGGCAACTCTTTCACTGCAAAATGTAAGAACATTTCCAATAACTAAGACATGAGGAAAAATGAATACCGTACAGTGTACTGGTCACATTGCTACTACAGTAGCCATGTAGGCTCCCCAAAAACATCTGATAACATGATTTGTGAGGATCCAGCAGCAGCAGTTCTGATTTGCATTCAGATGTTTTTTAGCCGACGAGGAGTGAGTAAAAAAGATAGATTTTTCAGAAAGAATAGTGAGGTAGAGCTACAGAAATGCACTCACACCAAAGGAGGAGAACATATGTAACTTAATTAAAAGTCACAGGACATGAAAATGTCACTGTGTAAAAAAAAAAAAAAAAAAGTCTGTAATTAAGGACCCTGATTAAATTCTGGCCATCGCCTAAAGACTGCATACTGCATTTAAAACATTTGCCAGTTAAACTGTGGAATCTAATTAGAATGAATGACTTGTGGATCAAGTCCAACTTAGTCTGCCATGCTGCATTCACAATAATGGAAACAGAGGATGAGGAGATTGGGCGGATCAAGTGAAGTGGGGAGAGAAGGGTCTTTGAACAAGTAAAAGAGATGCGTGTGTTGGACCATATCAAAGCCCTTGGTTTATGTCTCTGTCTGCCTCTCTTGTATTTCACTCACTACACTTTGGTATAATATTCTTTCACTGTTGCCTCAACTCCGTCAGGCAGACACTTTTCAATCTAAAATTATACCTAACAGCAAAAATCTTCTTTCTTCTGGCAAAATCTTACAAAATAACTCCATTAAAAGTTTGCTGATGAGAAAACATTTTGGAACATCTGGGCTGGAGAATGGGGAGGTACATGTAAGTGAGCAATTTAAGGAGGAGAATTGCAGGAAGACAATTGGGATGAAATAGATTGGGACGAAAACCATTTCATCTGAAAAATATAAAAACAGAGATAGAAAAATAGTGCGAGCACGTGTGAGTGTGTGTTTCCACAGAGTGTTGCTATCACTCACTGTGACACTGAACATCAACTAAGGTCTGCTAATGTGGAGAGGCTCCCTGGTAGATTTATAACAACGTAAACAAGACCAACACTGCACTGGTTTTTGATTTCAGGAAAAACTAACTGGCCTGTCTGGAAGACTGCTGATCGTCCTGTGTCTAACAAGATAGGTACCAACCGAGCAATCGATGAGGACATTATCATTTTTACAGCTTAGTAGTAGGGCTTCTCCCCACTGGATTCTCTTTGTTTTCTCAACATGTTCACCTCTGTGATTAAATTTATAGTGCATAGTCTGCTGTGTGAAATAATTATTAGCAAATGTTGTCATAATCATAAATAAACTTAACATATTGCCATTATTATTACTACTAGTGTTATGGTGTACTGCAGTTCCATGTGTTTTGTGGCGTTACCGTACCCCAGCAGAAGCCATTACTCGATTGCTGTGGGTAGGTACAACCAATTTCAAACACTGGCATATCTCTATTTCATTCATTTCAAATCTATTAAAGGGGAACTAATGTTTTTTTCAACCTGGGCCCAATTTTCCGATCTACTTTTGTCTAAATGAGTGATAGGATGTTCAATATTTGACATTTCCATTTCTCCAGTACGAAGCTAGAGCTGACCTGCCTGCCGCCCGTGAGCGCGTGCGATTAAATAACAGGGCACTCAGACAACATCAAACAACGTCAAAATACGTCCACTAAAAGTGCATTTTTTTCACACAGATAGGCTCGGATTGTTAGTATAATTGTCCGACAACATAATGGAAAGGAGAAATGAACGTCTGTATTTACCTTTAGCTGGATTCGGAAATGTTCCTCTGCCTGTTGCTGCTCCCTCTCTCTCTTCTTCCGCTCTTCAATTTCAATGAGTTCTGCGTCTGTGTACGTCCGTGTACTCCATGTTCAAATAAATATGGGCGGTCAACAAATTCAAATGGCTCATCCAGATCCAGTTGGTCAACATTGGGTAAAAATTCGGACATGTTTGTGTGGCAAGTCAAAACACTCACTCAGAGAGTGAAAGTCTGGCTCTGAAATCTCACGTCTCGCAAGATTTGAGTTGTTGCAGCAAGTTACCGCTGGAGTGACCTTACAAACGTGAGGAGTTACTCTGTTTGGAGTAGTCATGGCTGAATTTTTACCCAATTTTGACCAACTGGATCTGGATGAGCCATTTGAATTTGATGACCGCCCATATTTATTTGAACACGGGGTACACGGACGTACACAGACGCAGAACTCATTGAAACTGAAGAGCGGACGAGGAGAGACAGGGAGCAGCAACAGGCAGAGGAACATGTCCGAATCCAGCTAAAGGTAAACACAAACGTTCATTTCTCCTTTCCATTATGTTGTCGGACAATTATACTAACAATCCGAGCCTACCTGTGTGAAAAAAATGCACTTTGGATGTATTTTGACATTGTTGGACGCTATCTGAGTGCCCTATTATTTAATATAGCGCGCGCTCATGGGCAGCAGGCAGGTCAGCCCTAGCTTCATACTGGAGAAATGTCAAATATTGAACATCCTATCACTCATTTAGACAAAAGTAGATCGGAAAATAGGGCCCAGGTTGAAATAAATATTAGTTCCCCTTTAAAAGGTGTAAAACTAAAAAGTCATATCAGTGTTATGCAGGCATTATGCTTTATCACTGTCAATTGTTCTATTTTATGTAAATCATCATGATGTCATAATTAGGAAGGTCATTAAAAGTCTTCTTGTGCAGTCCTCAATCAAATGGAACTCAGTCATAAACTTTGAGAACCTCTGATCTAAGATTTGTTTACTCAAAATGCTCTTAAAAGGCCAGTTTAGCTTTTATTAGCTTCTTTAGCTGTGTTAGTTTCAAAAACAATTTTCCTGGGGGGAATGACCCCAGAACCCCCTGCAGGGTTGGGTGGCAAAAAGAGTTGATTAAACATTAAGCAGGTGCCTATCCTCCTGATTTACCTACATTAGATACATGGTTCTTTATGAATGACAAGAGCAAACTATCACACTTTGTACCAAAGGTGTGAAACAATAACTTTGATGTGTGTTTCACACCTAACAGCTTAAAACAGACCAGATGTTGTCACTGTAAGAAGAGCAGCAGGTCAGGAGGTGGAATATACAGTTGATCATAACCTGAAGGAAGTGTTGTCACCATTATGAGTGCTGAATGATTATGTTTATTTTTTGAATTCTCAGTAATGTCGTAAAATTTGTAGCCAGGTTGAACGATTCTGTGAAAAAAAAAAAAAAAAATCTAATTGCAATAATTTGACTGATACTGCAGTTGCAATATGATCTGTGCTGTAGAGACAGTGATAATTTTTACATCATTATTCTCATCACTGAACAACATGTAAAAATGATTATGGTGTGATTATTGCGCGGATTTGTACCAAACGAACATTTCATTAAATATTCAGGCCAGGACTTCTCTGCAGCGCAGCACAACAACATTTAAATCTGACACACATTTCACCCTTAACAAATATTGCGCCTTGTGATTTGAAAATTGCTCTAAGCCATATTTCGATTTTGATAAAGCATCAATTAATTGCTCAGCCCTAATTGGCAGTCAACATATTTAAAAAAGCGTTGCTTCCTGGACCACTTTATGTATCTGCTGTGTCTAATTGGAGACACGACCTCCTCCAGTTACATGCGGAGTATGTGTCTTCTTGTATTTATGCTCCAAAGAAGACCGTGAACATGAATTAAAGTAATAAAGCAAGTGTGTTTTCACATAAAAGTGACAGAGGCATTTCTGTGAAAAGCAGAAGCAGACAAGGTAGGGGTATAATCAAATCTTGAGTACATGAGAAGTGAAGCACACTGAGCTGAAAAGGCTTCTCTGTTCAAGAACGAACTTGAACAGCGACTAACAGACGTAGAGGAACAAAGAGAAACAGAGCTGAGAGAAGCAGATCAACAATCATCCCAGCCACACAGTTCATTAAGACTTATTCTGTTGCACGCAGTTAGCCCAGTGCTTCACTGAGGAGGACAGCTAGATCATGCCCTTGTGGAATTGCAGCACTGAGTGCATTTGGGATTGCAGTGCAACAGCAAGCTCCTGTCACAATAAGACTTGTCACATGATGCTTCCAGGGACTACAAAACCAAAACACAACAGCGCAGTACACAGTCTCAGCAGAGGTTGGAAGTTGGTAATGTAAGAGGAGGCTTCTTTGTGGATCCACATGGGGCTACATAGTCAATTGTGTCGGGCTGAATGCAGATGAGTTCTCAAAGTCAGACTGGGTATGAATATATTTAGGAATCAACCCTGTCCCCTGGAAATTAGATTTAGTGCCGATCCAATTGCCGGAATAAGTGTTGGCATTTTACATTTCTGCAAATCACTGATATGTTACATTTGTACATTCAAGCAAATATGTTGAAACTTAACGGCTATTTGGCGTGGCAATGTCATAGTTAATGTGCTGCTATGTGTAGCAGCACATAGCAGCACATTAACTATGTGCTGCTATGTGTAGGCACAGTAAATGCTTAGTTATGGTTTGGGATTAAAATACTGGGTTTTGGTGACACAGCCAATGTCTTGTTAAATAACACCAGGTACTCTGCTTTGAGTGCCTAACAGAGTTTCACTGAAGCATTTTGAATGCATATTTTGATAAATACATCAAAATGATTCCTCATCACATTCGTAAAAAGTGTAACTCAGGTGTACGTTTGAATTTCTATGGCAAAACCGTCCCACCTTTTGTTGTTTTATACTTTGTGCCACGATTAAAAAACACAACTGGGTTTGCATGACTGCAAGATATGTCACCTGTTGGGAAAACAAACATAGGTTGTTTTAAGTGAAGAAAGTAGTTGGTTTTCTGGTGAGGAAAGTCTCTGGAAAGTTCATTATTTTCTTTTTTTATTTGTTGAAGGTTTTCTCTATGCTGCAAATATCGACTATCATCTTGTTTTGTAATTAATGGGAGGCAAGAGGGCAGATGATTATAAGTGAAAGCAACCCTGAAATACCTCTTTCATATCTTTTTAATCAAGGCAACAGCAGAGTTCTGAGGACTTTTTTTAATGTGTAACCACACTCTCCTTGTGTCCGTATGTTGCATTGGCAAAGAGCCCACACTTCAAATAGAGCAGCCAGCTGACCAGCTGGGAGTCAGGATGCACATACCATGACCATGCCATTTCTCAGTATGTGGATACTGGAACTGCTGTTGCTGCTGTGCTTTACAAGCTAACTAACTGGCTGTTTGCCTGAGCAAGAACAGTGGTAGTTGCATAAGCAGGCTTGATGTGGGTAGAGGAGTGAGGCACAGATCCTGCTTTGTAATACCAAGATGTCTAATGTGTAATCATCTTTGACATTCCATTTGCTGTCTCTGGCAGCTTTTTAAAGATGAAGAGAGCACTCCTATTTAGCTTGGGTTTTTTTTGTGATATTGTGTAGGTCTGCATCCAGGTTATGTAATCGTCAACTCATGAGCTACGTTCTGTTGTGGTAATGTTTATTGGTGTGTACCATTTAAAATGTCATAAACAACAAGGAAGAGTTGTGGATAACATTGGTAAAGAATGTGCTTCATTATTGACTTTGCGTAGGAGGGTTTGTGGCAGTTTCACTTATTACAAAAATTGCGGAAACTTTGACACCACTGAATAATATTCTGAAAAAAAAAAAGATCAGCATCACATCAAGGTTTCTGAGCAAATTATTTTTCCACTCCTTTAACATCTTTACTCTCAACCTACTAAAAGAACATCACTGGTGGTTTAGGCCCATTAAAATTGTGCACGCTTTACATAACTGTCAGCTGTTTTCCAAAATGTACTTTTGAATTTTTAGATTGAGTTTCGTACTTTCTCCTTTCCTAGAGAAAAAATCAGGGCAGTGACCCTTCCAAGTGCTGAGCAGTCTGACAGTACACAAACCATGAAAAGTGGCTTTACCAAAGTTGGGAAAAATGATGCTGTCAGAGTCTGCTAGCCAGTGTTTCAGTCACCGAGATCAAGCCATGACCAAGACCAGGACCAGTGTGAGTCCCACACTGCATGATGCACTCATGATAAAATGTGCACCATGCACATCATAGGGAAGATCCACACTCCCATAATCATACACAGAAAACAAATGAAGATACCTATAAGGTGGCCATTTTTAAAAAATTCTTATTGAGACAAGGACACACTATCCATCAAACACTTTATTGCCTCGTATACATTTTCTTTTTTTGAACATAAAATCATAGAAATCATTACAGATTAGCATAAAATTTAATACCAATTATAAAAAAAAAACCCTCAAAGGACTGATTCCTAGATACTATACATCGACCCTTTACGTCTACATGAGTATATATCAATGCTTCTCTCCCTATTTGCCCTTAAATATATACTTAACATAAACATATGTATATACACTTTTGTATCCATAACCGTCCACACATTTTCAATCAGTCATTTCAAATAAAAGAAAAGGAAAGAGAAAAAAACAACACAAGATATACTACTAATATCAAAATGAATAAATAAAAAGGACATAATGATAATAATATAAAAAAGAAAACACAGAACATAGATAAAATGTTCTTCATTCTCTGTCCTTTTTTTCCTCATGCTCACCACATGTATCTCATACAGAAAATTTCTACTCCTGTCAAAATAGAGATTTAAGGAATAATCCCAGTGAAGCAAGTTGTAGAACATTTGAAAAATCTGCAGCAATGAACCAAGGGATTCTCCACGTTTGTTTCATTTGAAGTCTGATCTGCTTGGCAATACGTACTCCATCCAGTTTTACCCAGATTCTATGATATTTATCCATATCCAATCTGAAAGAAAAAGACAACTTCTCCATTACATATATATGTTGTAAGGTAGCCAAATTCTATTACTAAAGCTGTGATTGACATCTCCTCCCAGACAGCCACAGCTTCTTCTCCTGTCTCTGACGTTCTTTTTCTTGAAGTGTGAGTGAAGGAGGTTGCAAGGGGTGACAGACTTTGACAGAAAAAAAAATTCGGTTTAGAAATGAGGCGAGGTATTGTCTGTACTTAAAGCAAGAAGTTTTACATCCAATAACTATAATGATGGCAACAAATAACTCAGACAATGTGCAGGCCACAGTGATATTCCTGCAGTTATGGTCTTGACCTGCATTACGGACCAAGCAGTGAGGCAACATGGGAGTTGTTGACAAAATCGTGGGTTTTTACTTATCCAAAAAAAATGCATGAAAAATTAGAAACCAAGAAATGAACAACTAGGCCTATAAAAGAGGTCAACATAACTTACATGTACCCAATATAATAACTAAACAAGGTGTTACCAGAACAAACTGACCTGTCAAAATGACAAATGAGGGAGCATATACAGTATAGTGGCTTGACCAAACCAAATAATACACAAGGGATGATCAAAATGGACGACAACTAAATACAAAACAAAACTAACTAAACCCAAATCCCTCCCATGACATGGCAGCACATGGTTTGGTCCAGTGAGTTGGCTCCAGGATTTAAGAGCCCTCAGCTGCACATTTTGCTCCACCAGGAAGGGACCTCCCCAAACAACCACAGTAACCCAGAGACAAAGAAACAGATGATCAATATCAAACAATTTGCCTGTGTAACCCTACAATGCTAGGATGTGATGTAAAGTGTTCAGGTATAGTTGACCATAAATGAAAGTAACCAGTGTCGATAAAAAACAAATAAGTTTAAAGAGTAGGCTTTTACTTGGGAAAACATAACCATGTGTGACCATCACAACCAGTCTTGAAATAAAATCCTGAGTCCTCTTTGTTTGAGACGAAGACAAGACAGAGTAAAAACACAGTAGACTCTGAGACAAGACCTTCAATAAGTGGTCTTGAGGCCAGTCTCGAGACCGAGACTAATCTCAAGTACTACAACACTTCTGCTAGCATACAGTAAAGGCTTAAATCCTATCTGCCTTGCCCAGTTCATTTCCAGTCATCATCCAGTCCAAGTGTAATTGTGTAACGCGTATGCAAATTCAAAGACCCCTGCCTGAAGCTCATTTATGTTGGCACACAAGCAATGTGAGAAAAACATCCTCTCTGGTAAAGGAAATAACAAGGAATCCTGTGTCACTGGAGCACCATCTTTGCCCTGATGACAGCGGGGTTCTTGACTGTGCACAAGCAGGGCTCAGAAATGCATGCATACCTTTCATGTCTCTTTACCCACTGATGAAGGGCTTTTGTGGATCTGTGGCTCTTTTATCAACTGCAGATGAGCAAAAAATGGTCCCTCTTTGAGAGCACTTATGCGAGGTGCGGCGGGTAAAGCAATACCAGGATTGTAATATTGGTAGCTATCCAGGACTCTTTGACACTGAAGATCAAGAACTGAATACTGTGGAGGACTACAGAGAGGATAAGGTGGAAGAAGAGCAGCAGCACCCCTAGAAATTTTCACTGGATGAAGCAGATGGAGCAATTGAAAATCTTTGGGTGGCAAATTGAAATTGAGGAATTCTATTATGCTGTCAAAGTATATAGGCCAGCTGAAAATTAGAGTCAATATGAGGGTTGAGGATTCACATGTTTATATACTTTGGTTTCTTATTTTACAGTAATCAGTTATCTAATGTGCATAACTAATACTGGTACAGCTGACATAGTTATAATTACTATACATATATCAAATATGCAACCACACACACATACCAAAATGAGACCAAGACAAAAACAAAACCCCAGGGCAGAGAGTGCAGAGCAATCCCAGTTACAACAAACAGCTTAATGTATATTACCAACAGCAATTGAACATAAATATCAGTTCCATGTCATTTCAACTCAGACCTCATTTCCATGTTGCTTCACATACCAATAAACATATATTAGAAAGCAAACTGACCTCAACTAACACTATATATTAGCACTGGGATCATGTTTTCATCTAGGTACAAAAAAGTAAATAAAGTCAGCTGACACAGTGTCTGATTTTATCTTAAAACGTATTTTTAGAGGGTGATTATACGGGGCATATTATGCAATATTCTAGCATTCAGGATTTTTGACAACACAAGAAGCGTGGCTCTGGGTCTGTCAGTTTACAACTTTGGTGTAGCTGAAATCTCAACAAACTGCATAAATTGCCATGAAATTTGTTAGAGGTATTTTTGGTTCACACAGGATAAGTCAAATGACAATGGTAACCCCCCTGACTTTTCCTCTGGTGCCAGCAACAGGTTGACATTTTTGGTTCAGAGTCAGATGTCTCAACAGCTATCGGAGGGATCGCCATGGCATTCATGTCCTCCTCAGGATGATTTGTATTAACACTGATGGATTTCCTGATTCTTCATCTAGCACATCACCAGGTCAAAATTTTAACTTGTCGAGTAGGCCTCAACAACAGCCTCTAAGTGCTGCTAGCATGACTGTAGACTCTTAGGGCCTTTCCCAAACCACCCCTACACCCTCTCCCAACCTACTTTCACTGTGTTTCTGTGTTCATGCGGAGGGTCCACCACATTGAGTGCCATCCCAAACCAACTAGAGCAGTGGAAGTGGCCTATAGAACCCTCCAACAGCGAGCCTGCATCAATGCCGATTTACTGACCATGTGCAACGTCCTATTGTGTTTGTCATGAAGACACAAGATACTCCTTTTCCACCAAAGCAGTTCCAGTGCTGAGCTGGTGCTGGTGCTGGTTCTCAGTTGGTTCAATTTGTGAACCAGCTGAGAACCAATTTGTTTTTCCACGGCTCGAGGTGGTTAGGGTGCCACGTCATTGCGTCACTGTATACGTCAGTTACGTCGCTGCTTTCCCACTGGCGCCAAGCTCAAAGGAACAACAACAACGATGGCGGACCACGTATTTGTGCAGCTGACGCAAGCCAACGACCATAATGCAAGGAGACAGCTTGTTTCCTTGACGGACCCGTGTTGCTTCAATGCGTCCATGGCTTCACCCTTCGCTGTGCTTTTAGTGTTCTTCTAGTCCAGCAAAGAACTGGTGCCACTCTGGAACCATTTTTTCTGGCCCAGAGCCAGTTCTTTTGTCTGTCGAAAGAGGAAAACCAGTTCCAAATTAAGCACTGGCCCCGAACCAGCACTGGAACTGCTTTGGTGGAAAAGGGGTATCAGTAGAAATGAAGTTCCATGCGGCTACCTTTACAAATATAAACTGCTCAAACTACAATTGACATTTAACATTGTCATAGAGATGTTAACATCATAAAGGTTACATTGTATTTAGGATAAAATATACCTTTCTCTAGTCTTTAGAAAACAGTTGCATTCATTTGATTGTAAAGTCTTGCAAAAAAAAAGAAGCATATAATAAACATCAGAGTGTAAAACAAGAAAATGCTGCAGAAAAAAAGAAAAGAAATCCCACCAAAGAGGCTTAGGAGTAAGTTTTATTTAGATTTATTTCTTAATTTGCATTAATTTATTTATCAGTTTATTTAGTCATTTGTTTCTTTTTATGACAAAGGGAAATTATATAAACATAAGGGATGCACGATAATATCGGCACTTCATCAGTATTGGCCGATATTGGCTTTAAATTAACTATCAGAATCGGCCAACGTGATTTTTCCTATTTTGCACAATGAATAAATATTACATACATTGAAAAGCAATCTATTTTATGTCTCCATCTGCTAGCTTTTGTGGCATTGACATGATAATTCCCAAATGTCGTGGTGGCAATGTGGACCAAATGCTTCTACAATGTGAATTCAAATACATTTACTATTTAAAAACCCTACAACCCAATGGGCTAAATGAAGAATTAGAAATGTCTTGCTTTTTGTAGGTTTGTCTGTGTGCACTAGTCTGACCCCAATAGTCCCCAAGCTAGAGTATAGATGTATATCTGTTGATGTACTTACTTACCCTTGAGCTCCTCGTCCAAGAGGCCGTTTACACGTACACGGTGATTTTGATAAACGGAGACATCTTCCTTCGTTTGTGCCCTTCGTTTACACGCAAACGGAGATTTCTCCTCTGAAAACGAGTCTTTCTAAAAACTCCGGCCAGAGTGGAAATTTTGGAAAACTCCAGTTGCGCGTTTGCATGTAAACTGAGATAAACGGAGATAAACGGAGCTATAGGCAGCCGACGTCACAGTATGCGCCGTAACTTGCGCCTGTGTCAAAAGTGCGACCTATGTTGCTATGGTGACAATGGATACATGGAAGGCTTGAGCTTCTCGTTACACTGCCACCTACAGGTTTGGCGTGCTCTTGTGTATATATATACGGGTAAGTGTAAACAAAGATCTTTTTGAAAACGGAGACGGTGAAATGTCCATTTATGAAAATAGCCGGCAACGTGTAAACGGTCTCCAAGGCTGTTTGTATGTATATTGTAATGGTGTGATGTGTGACACAGTGCTGGTACCTCTAATTGATTACCTGCCCTGTGTGAGAGGCTCCAGGTGTGCCCAATCAAGCTTGATTGAGAAGACTACACCATAAGAACCATGCCACTAGGACCTCTCATTATATGCACTGACGATAGTCCCTTGAGGACTGAAACGTTTGCTGCTTGTTTGTTTGTGAAGAGCCCCAGTAAAATGATCTTTCATTAAGACTCTAAGTCTACATTTGTTTTCTGTGTGCGAGTCCTTTTCCACTTTTTGACTTTCATCTCTGACTACTGCACCAGAATTAAGAAGATTTTGGACTGATGTTAAGTGCGCAGCTCTTTTTTTGCTCATTACTTGTTGTCCATCTGCTAGTGAGCCATCATGATAGGAGTATGCATGCATAGTATGATGTTAATTCCACTACAGAGGAGACTTGATGATCACTAAAATTGGTTATTGGCCAAATAAGTTGTTATATATCGGCATATTGGATAATCCAATATTGTGCATCCCTAATAAACATTCAGGTAAACAATAGCAGCTCATACAGATCAAATTTAAGCACTAAAAATGCATATGAAAACACAAGTAGGATTATGCTCTATTTTTCTCTACGGTTATGAAAGGTTACAACAGTTTCTTTTTCAACGGCAGAGATGGAAGTTTTCCCCAAAGCTTGCTGCTCTAGTATTTATACCCTACACTTTAGTGAAGGGTGCTTTAATCTAGCTGTGAAGGTGGCCACAACTGGCGTTATACTCAGTGACAGAGTGGGTAGGGTCTGGTTTGGGAAAGGCCCTTAGTCTTATTTAATGAAAAAAGACAACTCATACTGACTTTATTTATATCTGCTTATGATAGGGAAGATTTAAGTTTCTGCCTTTAAGATACTTCTCAGATTTTGTCTTTTTTTACAAGGTTTTACTCTGGAGTTTTTACTCCAGGCTCAGCTAGAAAGAATAGGTCAGTTTTGTTATTGTTTTTCGTCTCTGAATAAATCATGAGATGGACTTTGAGTGTGTTCATCTCCAACATCAACATAAACAAACATCTACTGTCCAGTGATATACACCTTTCACCCCACCCCAAATGCACAAACACTTCTAGTTCTGTTGTAGCAAAAACAATTTGAAAAGGAAACAAATATTTAATATTTTATAAGATATTTGTTTCACTATGACTCAACATTTTTTGCTATTGTGATTTTGTGGTTCTCAAAAACCATCATCTCTAATGTCAGGACAGCATGCACGCAATACACAGATGTAATAATGCTAAATGAATATGCCATAAGAAGACATTAAAATGTTTTAGGGTAATTGAAAAGCCATTCTCAGCCATCAAACTCCTAGTTTGACTTTAACAAAGGTGGTAATTTTCATTTTAAATTATTCATACATAGTGACGAGGGGTGTTGTAACCTGCCCAAAATCAATTTTGCATTTTCTTTTATTGTCTAAGCGATTATTATTTCCAGCCGCCACTTATCAACAACATTAAAACTGACATCTTGATACTTTATATCAAACTTAATGGAATCTGTGATCATGAGGGGATGTAAATAAGTGCTCTTAAAGCTGCTCAGCGGTTGTGAGGAAAGATTTTACAAGAGTCAGTCTGTCAGTCAGAGGGAGCTGAAGTGGAGATAATCATGGCGACTAATAGGAGGGGATGGCTGAAGAAGTGAAAGTGAAATTAGCCGCAAGGATAATGAGTCATGTCTCAATGTGACTCCGTTACGCCGTGCCAGCACAGCAGCACCTTATGTCACTCCAAACACTGCTGCCTAGTTGGCAGCTCTCTGTTCACTTTCCATAAGTCAGAGTGGACCAAAAAAACCCTCAGAGTGCTGAGTCTGCAGTTTTTCAAATAACAAGGAAGGTATGAGTTGTTTTTGTGTTCATAACTGACCTTCATTACTGTCAGGAAGTGAAACACGGACTCTGTTGTGCTTTTCTGACACTGTATACATCATACAATCTATTGTGTACTGTTGACGGAGGTCAGTATGCTTGAACCACAGCTGCCAAAATCTGTGGTCTGAGCTATGTGATCTGAACATTATCTAACACTTGATAGTACAGCCCACAATTTACAATATAATTTTGTTGTAGGAAGTGGGTACCAGTAAAGTTCTTTAGAACAAGACTATGTGGAACTAGGGAGTAATGATTGGACATTTCGGAAGAAAGAAGAAGTAAAACTTGTTTTTAAACTGACTTTTGTAAGATAGGACAATATATCAAAGGTGTGTGATAGTATTAGCATGTGAGGGCATCTGTGAGGTGTATTGTAGGCATTGCCCTTTAATTAACCAGCATTTTTTAAGTAATTGGCACTAATATTTTAAAAGTTAACTGCTTTTAAAATGTAACATGACATGAGTGAGACTGGACAGGAGCCTTAGTGTGACAAAAACTAACAACACTGTTTTCTGTGTTTGCAGCACTCACTCACTATGTGTGCTTGTCTGTGGGCTGATGGGCCACCATGTGAAGCAGCACAGAATTTCCTCCCAGAGCTCTGTTTTCTGCACAAGGGACACATTTCTCAACAGTGTTATTACAGAAAAGTTTGTAAAGCACTTTGTCATGTTGCTGTTTAGTTCCAAGTAAGAGCCACCACTCCCCTCTTCGCAGTTATTTTACTTTACCAAAACACATGCTGCTGCTAATGCCACTACACTCTGAATACCAACTGAGGCACATCAAGAGACAATCAAAATATAACTAGCGCACAGTGGGAGCCAACTCGGTACTGCCTTTATGATTACATCAAATTGGAGTGAAAGGAATAAGCTGGAGGGAAATTGTTTACTTGTCCCCTGCGCCAAAAACACATGGACGTCAACATGCAATAGCACACAGATGTGCAGTGTAAACATACATTTCTGAGCTCCATTTGATTTCATATCTTTGTCACCATTCCAGTGAAATGGGCATAATGCACCCTCCCTTGCTAATCTTGACCCACAGTGCACACTCTCAGGGTCCCTAGACAGGTTGTCAAAATCTTAAACCCCCTCAAATGTCATTATACATAATAACAGATAAAACACCCCAGTGAAAACTGTCAGACGCAAGCTCAGTGTGTGTGTGTGTGCGCGCGCGTGTGCTTGAATGCATGAAGAATCATGCCTCAGCATCAGGAAGTGCTATTAGCTTGATAAGACTGAGCTGGGGGCTTTTTCCAAGAAGTTATCCATTACTTTGCTGAGGAAAACTCTTTTAACAAGAGTCCACATGTTCCATATTCAAGGTCCTGGATTTTACTTTAACGTCACTTGCAGACATTGGTTTAGATAAACACGTAGGTCTATGATAAAATGTGCCTGTAGTTAATATTATTATTAGGTGTCAACAATGAGCTAATGCTCTTCAAGCTAATTTACCCTATAACACCCACTGTCATCTGGCCTTTGTCTTTAATGGTAAAGGTTACAGTCAGCATTCACTCCTGGGACATAGACTCTGATTGATCGGCTCCAGCTGTGATCAGCTTCGACTGGCAGTGAAAGAACTACAACACATGGATGGACATTTTCATTTGAGCCCTTTTGTCGGCCCGATGCAATGACAGGTCACCACAAAATACTGTCTGTTTCCATCCAAGCAGTACTCTACCATTGTTCCAAATTTATTTGGCATTGAAAAAGCAAGATATATTAAAAAAAAATAACATTAATAACCACCATAAAAGTTTCACTGGCTTTCATGCTGCTTTCTACTGTTTACTTATCCTGTTTTCTGCTGTGACACGCCAGTAAAGAAAAACAAAAAACCAGAAAGGCAAACTTGTCTACTGCAGAACTGTGTACAAAACACTGGTCTACTGGCAATGGGAAAGCAGTCCATCGCCTACTTTATATTTTATATTTCCCCACAATTAAAAAACCTGCATACAGGCACCAATTTTGATGAAAAATGGAGCTACTGGTCCATTTTGATATATTTTTTTGCACCTGACAGAATAAGCTAGCTGGCAGAACAACGACTTAACAAATGCAAAACTGTGACAACCATTTAAAGTTGTTAAGGCTAATGTTTTAGCAGGAACTTACACACCCAGCAGACGTGACATGCATTCCTTTGGAGCTGTTTTCTTTTTCTCCACCAGCTCCTGACAACAACAGCTGGATCTTTAGCTTGGGAGATACGTAACTCTCTTAAGGGCTAGCTCATGTTAAGGCAGCCAAACATGAGTGGTGGCTACAAGCAGGAAGTACCGCTGTAGCAACCTACCTCAGCAGGGCAAGCGACAATGACAGCCGCCTTCAGGGGGGTACCTTTGCCGACCATCTGGTAAAACACAACCACAGCTTTTGATCTATGGACTGTGCAGCTGGTCTTGAGTGTTATAGTGTTATACAGAAACCAATTAACTATGTTTTGGTGGATTCTGGGAGACAAGTATAATTTTTGCTCTACGGCGCTGTCGATGGTGTTGACAGGTACCCTCATGCTAAGTACTGAAATAATTGTCCTCCTTCCCCCATAAACACATACTTGTGTGTATGCATGAACATGCAATACACTTGACGGTCCCAGTTTAAGGGGCTGAAAAGGTCACCCTAGTTCAAGAGAATGAAAGCAACACACTGCTAAGGGGAAAGACATGGAAAAGGAGAAGCTGAGTGAGGGGTTGAACATGGAACTACATATATCATTAGGAATGAGCTAACAGTTGGAGCCTGAGGTTCTCATCTGCTGGGTTAGTTCTTCCTCAATGCACCAAAGTCCCAGGAGACTTGCATTCAAGCAAGGAGCCCTGAGACATCACAGTGAGGGTTCTGTACTACAGCAAAAATGAACAATTCTTTTAGGCACTTTGATGTCATATGGACATTCTGGCTCATTACGGGCCCTGTGTGTGTGTTGAGGTACTGTAAGATAAATTGTACTGGTAACTAAAAGTTGCAAATTTGCGAAACCTATTTGTGCTGTCAGAGAGAGCAGTGTAAATGCAGGAGACAGTAGAAAGGGAAGCATGTCTCCCACCGGAGGGAGTAAACGGAAATAAAGAGAATTAAGATAAACAAAAGAATTTAACGGCTTTCACATAGAGGAAATCTGACTTGAAGCTGTTGTTTGTTTAGCTTCATAAGCTCAAAAAACAATTTTAGATATACCACAAATAAACTCCTCTTCACCACTGGAGGAAAGTGGCTGGGTGCCATTCCTTTTGTTGTGCAGAATAGTGAGAGGGGGAGGGAAAAACAACATCTCTGCATTCAAAATCCTACATTGCCAACACATTCACTTTTATTCAGCCTCTGTGCTTTGTTTGATAGAGATATTTTATTCATGTCCAGGGGATAATTGGGGATTATCGGCTCTAAGCTGGCATTTTGATGGCTTTTAAAGAACACCGATTTGCTGTGAGACAACCAATAGTGCGTTTCTAAGTATAGTTTTATTCTGAGCTTATCTGTAAGAGAGGGAGCCATTGTGGAAACATGACAGTATGAAGTAAGAAAGGGAGTGACCTCAAACTGAAATAAAGTTGCCCACCCAGTTAAATCCATCTCTTTTTGTTGTGTAAACTATCTAAGCAGTCACTGTCTTTAAGTTTCAAGAGATGTTGCTGCATTTTTTTAGTTTGTCCTCAGTGAATCAAAGGTCTAAGGGTGTCATACTAGATGTATGATCACTTATATTGAAGAGGAAAGAGGAGCTTGTATGTCTGGCCATGACTGATAGCATCCTCCAGCAAACCCACTAATGATGTATGATAAAGTATTCCCCCTAATCCTACTCTGCAGCTCAGGTCATTTCATCTTTTATGGTCTATTACAATTAGAATCATATTCACAGAAATATTTTTTTGTTCATCAGAAAAAAAATGAATGAAAAGAGGCTGACTAATTCCTGTGTTTCACGCCGAGATATTCAATTCAGTGTTACCATGAGTAAAAGCATTTGAAAAGCATGTCTGCTTGCTGTTTATAATTAGTTCGGTTATTATCTAACAGTTTAGTTTATTACGGGTTCTGGTGTTACTTCTCATTGTGTGTCTTCTACAAGGTGGGCGAGTGAATGAGTAATGAATAAATTGTTACATTTCTGTTTTTGCTATCCCACCTTACACCCCCATACACTGTTCACTATCTGAAACCATTAATTCAGTGGCCCATTGTGTACAGTCCTGACAAGTTATAAAACTCATATTTTATCCACCACAATGACTCTCTCCATGTGTCTCACCCTCACTCACTCACTCAAGCTCCCACTCCCGACAGTCTCCCAAAATTTCATACTTTCAGAAAGTTTGCTGTTGTTCAGACATTGCCATGGTTTGTTATTTGTACCCATCCATTTATTCTTCAGAAAAAAACACTGAACTTTTTCCCCAAATATTTGGGGTCACGATGAAAACAGGAGTCACACAAAAGGAACAACGGAGAAAAGGTGAAAGAGGAGACAGCAATCATTGTAAATGTGTAATTTTCAGGATGGGTAAATGCCTTCTACCAAAATATGGGCGATAATAAAAGTCTCCCAAAATTTTGTCTTAATATGGCAGTTTGCTTTCAGTCTGACCTCCACCAAATGCCTTCCTTTGACATCTCTTGCAGTGCAGCCTTAAGAAGGCCATGTTGATTTTTCTGTCTGTCAAGTTGGTCCAAAATAGTAGCTCAACATGCACTGACGATTTTGGTAACTGCCTTGACATTTGATGTACAATCACTGGGGAAAAAGTAGGTTGAAGGTTAAAAGAAAAACTTTTTCAGCCACACTAGCAACCTGGCTTTAGGGATGGATTTTAGTGAACAACAAATATTGGATGGATTGCCAAGAAATTTTGTACCATCTCAATCACCAGTTTCTGTAAACTAGGGATGTGTAACATTTGTACGTTATTATGTAGCAGATATGTTGAAAGGTTACGTTTCTTTATATCTCAACAGTTCAGTGGTTAACGTGTGGTTATGTTAGGCACAAAAAACATTTTGTTATGGTTATGAAAAGATTGTGTTTGGGTTAATATGCAGCTTTTGGCTGCACAATCACATGTAGAAAAAAAAAAACACCTGCTTTTACTGTTTGTTGGACTGGAACAGTGCTCTGCAATTTGACAGCCGTGTCATTTTCTCCACCTCCTGATGACAAACTCACCTCACATATCTGTAATCAAACTTAGTCACTTTAGAAGCATTGATATGATACATATGAAGCATACAAATGTAACATATCTGTGGCTTGCCGAAACCTACATTTCTAACATTTTCTTCTGGCAACTGGGCTGTTTGTACAGACATCCACGGTCTCCAGAGGTTGAAGACTAATGACTTTGTCAATCCCCTGACTTTCTAATTAGCACCATCATCAGGTCGACATTTAAATTTGTCCAATACTTTGATTCATGACCAAATACCAACAAAGCTAATTATTCCCATCAGCCTCGGCTGTGCTTTCTGTTTAGTACTAGGGAATGCTAGCATGCATAACACATTAAACTAAGGCGATGAACCTTAACCTGCTAAACACCTCATGCTAACAATGTCATTATAAGCAAATTAGCATAATGTTGCCAAAGTGCAGCCTCAGTGTAGGGTTTAAAATGACATGATTACAATATCCACCATACTATAATTTTTTACAAAACTATTCATAATCTAACACTGCTTGACATGCAAGATATAAATAGCTGAGTTTTCAAAATATCAAGTTAGTGTGGGGACACTGAGAATCCCCCTCGGAACACCAGGATGCATGTTTTCATTGGCACTGTCACAGTTTAATAGGTATGTCCAGTCTTGTTGCAGCCTTTAGGGGCAACAAGTTGGGCTTTAAAGTTTTTGGCTTGGTGATACAATTCTACATTCCTACTTCTCTTAGTATTTGTTTTTCAGTAGACAAGACAAGCTATCCACACCCTATATGTAAGCTTAGCTCCAACATAAAAAGTAAATACAGGTTCCTATAATACAGTTTTCAGACACAGTAATACTGTAATCATATAACAACTCTCATCCAGAAGTTCTACTCTTAAAGTCTCCATAAGATCACTCAGATCCAGATCAAGTAGGTGGTTAAAATGGATAACAACAGAAAGCATATCCATTATCTTTTGTCAGAAGGTTAGAATGTGAAAGTAGTATACGTTACACTCTTTGTTACACTTAGCAGCAGCACACTCAAGTAATCTCTCAGGGCTGTGACTGGTCTGTAGTCAGACAATCTGTACAACATGCTCAGATTTTAATAATACATTGCCTCTAAAAATCACACTTGTTCACAGAGATAACACTATGCTCACAGCAAAATGGAGCAGTGAATGTGGCTAAATGAGCAGCGAAGAATGTGTGAATGTGTGTCAACACTGGTTACACACCCCCTTGAGGTCAGCGGACACACAAATGTACAGCCACCCACACACATGCACACATACACACACAAACATAGATACGCAGAGTTGACAATAAAGTGTTCTGGTGCAATATGCTGCAAAAAGTGCAATTTGGTGCAGGTCACAGGGGTATCCAGGAGCCCCGGAGGCCTCAGTGTGGAACTATTAGTGTGTGCAGGAGGAGTAGGGTGCACCAGCAGGTCACAGCACTTTCTTTCCGTCTCATCACACCACAGAAAGCAAAAAGCACTAGCCTACCAAGAGCAGCAACTCATTCTCTTCATTATTATTTAATTGTGAATGAGAATAGTTCCTATTTAACTTTTCTGCCTGGAACACTGGGAGGAGATTACAAGCTAAAATAATACTTATTAGCCAAATGCCTTACATTTTGTTCTCATCATTAATGGTGGGCCACTGAATGAAGTAGTTACGTTCTGCCAGGAATCTTTGAGATTTCCACAATTCCCCGGGGAAGTGATGCTGCCCTTATCAAATGGAGCTATGCAGCAAGGTCCCCTTACACTCAGATAAAACACTGACAGAATACTGATAGAAATCTCCCTTTAGATAGCAGTCACTCTTCTAAGCCCTGATTTAACTTATAAAGGTCATACACAGAATATGACTGTAAAGTTATCAATCATCTAAATGCATTGCAGGGTCTACAGGGAGTATTCATAATGAATGAAGGGGAGAGCTCATATGATGTGAAGGAGAGATGAAAAGAGCAAGAGATGGACAAGCTGTTTGGATAACAGCATTTTGTGACACTAACAGTTAATGTTGCTTTCTTTGTGACTGGTTAATGAAATTAGAACTGCTACCATAACCTTTGAAAAGCATTCATAAAATATGTATCTCAACAGGTTCATCTTATATTCACCAAGAAAATTTCTACAAAAAACATGTGCCCCTAATGATCAGCATTTTCTTAGCCCCATTATATATGAACAAAGATGTAGCCCTTGGTTGGCAGATTCAAACAGATTTCCCAGTTTATTCATATGATCTGTGCTAATTGGATGTAGTTACGTGACTCCATCTCTCGCGCTCGCTCTCTCGGAGCTGCAGACAAATGGTTCAATTCTTTGAAGAATTAATTTATGCATTACAAGTCCAGTGTTGTGACACAATGTCTTACAGGAATACCGTTGCTCCTCTCCAAAGAATAGGGTAAACAAATTATTTAATTGGAGTAATGGACTCACATTTGCCAGAATTGTCCATTATTTCTGTATTGTTTCCTTTTTATCTCTTTATCGGCGCAAGTGTGACAAGCTTTATAGTTAGACATTAACCACTAACACGCACAGAGGGCAAAACAATTGGGCTGTCACCTGAAGGCCGGATAATATCAAGCAATCAATTTATTGCATTTTACAGACATATCATTTTTATATCATGTATAAGTATGCAGGTTAGTGGCTCACCTTGAAAACAAGATGAGGGATAAGAGGATTCCTCAGTTTTGTCTGTTGAGTGTGTATTGACCAACAGATGGTGCTAAATGAAATGCATATCGATGCACATGATGAAAAGAAAACTGGGGCAGGTGTGTGTGCAGTGTGTGTTTAGGATATGCCTGCAAGAGCCTGTTCTTTGGTTCAGCAAGAAACTATACTAAATAAAACTTTGAGTTAATTACAAAAATGCGGTTTTACATACCCATATAAATAACTTCATTTAACATTCAAACTGTGTATATTAGGAATTAATTAATAAAAAGAGACTTTTATTCAATAGAACATTAATTAATCTCTCGCTTGTGTTCGGGTGCTCCCTTGGTATCCTACTTCTTGGATGATTTAGATCATCAGCGATGTAATCTAAAATCAAATGAGTCAACCTCTCTGCATCTTGTTAGTCAGTCCCAACCATAAGAATAAATAATGATAAGCACTGCAGAGGTTTACATCAATTGCAAGTATCTGCTTTGCACCTGCTTTTTTTTTTTTTTTTTTTTTTTGCCGCAAAGCTACAGCGCTGCTACACATATGACTCACTCTGTGTGGCTTCCTGTGAAGATAGGTCATCCTGTTCCCCATCTCACAGTCTCTACCTCACTCTTTAACCTCAGTCGACAGTCTACTCCTTCTGTCTTTGCTGAATCCCTCAATGGATTCAGCCTGATGAGTTTGGGGAACTCAAACATGGCTGGAGGTGCCCTGGGAACAGCCTTCTCTCTCCTGCTCCTTACCTCCATTATACAAGGTAATCCTGGACCACATGCACTGCTGCTCATATAATATACCAGCAATGGTGGGATATTCACCGTGGGTTTGAGATGTGTTTTGGCTTCTGGTGTGACAGGCTGCCTCAGTATAATGCTATGATTGTATCTGCCTGCATCCCAGTGGAATGCAGTCTGTAATATCAACTTCAAAGTGTAAGTGATTTTATCTCCTCACTTTTCTTGCTTCCAATGCTATCTGATGTGCTTGACAGGACTCCGGGATGTTGAGGTGTTCTGTAATGAAAAGATGGAGGCAGTAGCAGGCCAGAACGTTACCTTACCCTGTGTCGTAAGAAACCATACTGATCTCAAGATCGTCAGTATTGAATGGCGCAAGGACAGAAATGAAAACACAAAGCTGGCCCTGTACAGCCGAGGTTTTGGAATCAATCTGTTTTGGCCTAATGTCACCATGCAGATTGACACCACATCAATGGGCACCTACCTACAACTTTATGGGGTGGCAAAATGGGACAGTGGTGTCTATATTTGTGACATCACAAGTTTTCCTCTGGGCTCCATCAGGAGAGAAACGGAGCTAAAGATCAAAGGTAAGATGAAGGCAAGTACATGCAAAGCCATACCCCAACCAGGCGCTGCAGTCTTCACAGGATTTAATATTTGGATAGAGATGTGCAATAACTTTCTATCTTATTGTCCAATTCATATATTTCATGTTACTCCTGATTGCATCAGAGCGCCGCTGCTCTGCCAATCTCAGCAGTTATTTACTTCTGAGCAAATGTATGTAATGATTTGCAAGTACACATCTAAGAGCTTTGTTTGCCACGAGACATTTATTTTCATCCCTGTGTTTGGCCTTTTTTTTCTCTTCATCAGTCATTTAGTTGTGCAGTGACGCAGGCACAATACACCCTTACCTCCTTTTCATCTAACTGAAGGGGTGTTAGAAACAAAATAGAGGCAGCGGACAATTACAGAAGATTTGTTCATGTGTAATGCAACTGAAAGTAATCTTTTGCTGATAGGAGTCATTTCCTGTATTCCTTTTACAGCAGATGTATTACATAAGCATTCTTGTGTTGTCAATCCAAATTAATCATACATCTTCTCTCTATCAGATGATGTTCAAATTATGTGTGATGTGGATGGCTCCATTGAGGTCCATGCTGGAGAAAATGTGACCATTCAGTGCAGAGTATTCCCTGATGTACAGTACAAGTGGACCAAGGTGACGGAATAGAGAAAATTAAAACAGTTAATCAGCCCATTTTTGCCCTGACAATGAATTTCACTTAATTCATTAAACATCAAGATGATCTGATTACCTCTGACATCAAAACCTACAACACAAAAACATCTTCTCAATATGAAAGGTATTTATATGCTACATAATCTTGTTTTGCCCTAGAACAAGAGGCTGGTGTCAGAGAATGAATCTCTGGAGCTCTGGTGTGTGACTGATGCTCACACAGGGGTTTATACGCTGACTGTCAACACAGGAAACAAAAGTCTGCATAAAGAGTTTATCATCACAGTGCTACCAGCAACCACAAACTTAAGGACAGGTGAGCCTCTCTATTTCTCTGCCGCTATTTCTCTCCTTGTGCTGTACTCAATTTCAGCATTTCCTCAGGGCTGGATTAACAATCTAGTAGAGGGCCCAAGAGACTGAGTGACTTAATAAACTGTGCTGGACCAGAGAGCTGATACTTGACTTTTGTTATTACACTGTAGCTGGCTCAATTTTAATTTTTAATTAGCTGAAAGGAAAGGGAGAGATTCAAAGGATTTTGAAGCTGCCAGCAATGTTATGAGAACGCACCAGTAACTGTGAATAAATTGGGAACTACAAAACTTTAAGAGTGAAACTCGCAATTATTTGCTGCTTGCCCCGCGGGATTAGGGTAAATACTTAACCAAGCTTAAGTGAAAGTGTTCACAGTTTGAAATTGTACAACAACCAAACTGCATGTTGTCTGCCCCCACTGGTGATAAAGAGGTTGGTCTAGTGCTGTCAGTGGGCTGTGCTTCAGCAGGGAAATAATCCCCGGCTGTCTGCTTTCTCTTCCTGTTTACATGTTCCTCACAAAAATTTCATGTGTAACAAAGAAAAAAACACAAACCACACAGACGTCAGGAGTCACTTCCTGCTCTTCTTCTCTATCTACTGTCACACCACAAGAACAAACACACTCGGCAGAGGCTCTCTGAATCGTGACATGGGGTGAGAGCACAATCTGTTGGACATATTGGAGTAGTACAGCCGAAATGAAGGCCAGAAAAATACTCCATAAAGCTACTTAAAACAGACACAGTGTTGCATGAGATCACATTGCATCGCAGCATCAGATTGCATTTAATATGCTTCTCTCAGCTGTGTCTCACAGGAGGATGTGAGTTGAGATTAATAATGGATCTGACCTGGTGTATGGATGGGTGGTGTGGGTGCAGGACAGAAAGCAAATAGTTGAAAACAACTGACACACAACGGATTAACAATACACCGTACTGTGGAATTTGCAATTCATGCCCACACCTCAGCCTCAGGAATCTGTGGCAAGGGCTTCACGGTCCAGGTTCTTGAATGAGCTCCTCTCCTTATTTCACCTATTGATTATGCACACAGTGTTCGTAAATGCCAACTCAGTCCATGTTTTAATGATGTATAACTGTGCACTGGGTATTTTAAAGTTTTGTAGTGCATTACTTATAGCTCCTACTCTGCATTCAACTCTCTAATGTGAAGCTTGTTAAAGGAATATAGTTCAATATATGGGGAAATACTTACAGAAAATCAATATTCAAAAACAGCAATTTTCCTATGTAAAGTAAGTGCTGGGGTTTTTTTCTTAGCCTGGAGCAGTTGTCAGGCAACCAGCAAAAGCTCCAGGAAGTTAGTGCACCTGGTGAAGAAATAGTTACTGCACATAACTCCCTGTAAAACCACAATTTGTCTGTTTCACATTTTTTGTTTTTTTCAGATCAAACAAACTCGACATAACCCATGGAGGTGCTCGGAGGCAGATTTAATTACCTTTGGACCGAGTCAGGCTGTGGAAGCAAAAAAGAGACATAAATATTTTAATTTTAAAAACCACTGAATACTTAATATTGAAGTTTTAACACCACTGAATTTAAAACATCGAAACATTTTACTCTGAAAACCATGAATCTCAATTCATTCGTTCTGAATTCACCTCCCATAAAATAAAACATGAAATCTGTTGACTGTCAATTTCAAAAGCTGAATTTGATTTTTAGATTTTTTTTTCCAGCGTTCACAAAGTTAGAACCAAAAATTCAACTTTCAGAATTTAAAAAAATAGACTCAGGTTGCTAAAATTCTATTGTTCAAATTCAGAAAAAATTATAATAATAATTCAAATAAAAATGAAAATGTAATATGACCATTCAAATTCAAATGGTTGTAATGAGATCCAAAAATTCAAGTAACAAAAAATAAATAAATAAATAAATAAAAAGATTGAAATTCTGAAAGTTGAATATTTGGATTTAAACTTGTGAACAAAGGAAAAAAAATCAAATTACAAATCAAGAAATGTCATAATTTTATTCAAAAAAAGTGAATTCAGAACAAATAAATTCAAAGACATGATTTTTCCAATTAACATATTTGTATGCTATTTAAATTTCAATATTAAGTTTTCATTGCTTATTAAAATTAAAATACTTATGTCTCTCATTTGCTTCCATACAAGGTTAACTGTTAGCCTCTCTTCCCAGTCTTTATGCTAAGCTGAATTAACATTTTTACCGTACATATAAGAATGGCATCGATTTTATCATAAAACTCTTGGCAAGAAAACAATTAAGCATATTCCCAACACATCAGACTATTCCATTAATTTGCTAACATGCAGAATTCTATGTGATGGAAAAGCTAGTCTTTTAATCCATGTGCAGTTTTCCATGTCAGGTATTTCTTTTCTAACAAGTGAGTGCTGTGGAGCTCCAAGTCACTATGTTTTTGATGCAGTGACAACATCAAAACACTACAGTGCACTGCTGCTGACAGCATATTTAATGTAGATGTCCTTGTTTGTCCTCTTCCAGATCTTGTGACAGTGCCACCACAGTCTAATGTAACTGAGCAGGGTGTGATAACATCAACAGGCAGCAGCCGCACCACATCTCCGACCAGTGGGCTCTCAACTACTGTCACCAATGTAACTTGGACCACGAGTATGGGCACTGATGTAACAGATAATGATCTATACCTCAGCAATGTCACAGCTGGAGAGCATGAAACCTCTCTAACAAATTCTACACATATCAATGTCACGTCATCCCCTGCCACTCACACCGATCCCTATCGCTTCAGCAATTCCACTGATCAGGAGATAAACCAGACACACAATTTAAACACATCCACTTACTCTGACCAGTCAGTGCCAAGCAATCTATCCACAACGTTAAGTTATGCTGATACGGAGTTCAGATCAACACAGGAGACAAGGAATGAGTCCATGGGGGGCAATCCTGGTGCAGCTCCAACTCTGAGCACTGGGAATACAACTGTGCTCATTGAGGAAGCAGGTAATAATGACTTCATATTTCACAGTTAATTGGTTCATGTTGGCAAATACCTGTTCCCTCCTGAATTGAACAATCCAAGGATATGACCATTATCTGCCATAAAAAACAGTTTAAGGGAGAAATAAATTCTCAGCAATGCATTTCCAGTCTTTGTCTGAGCCCCTGAATCATCCAGTACCCCTTTGTTTGCCTGTAAAAGGCTTTTTAGTGATGCTGTCAGATTGTTTTGGGCACATTATTTGCTCTGGGGTCTGCCAACAGTGTGGTAGCTTTGTTTGTGGCCATTGAGGTGAAGCAAGCAGCTGCACTGCCAGAGAGTAAACAGTAAAAATGGTTTAAAAGCAGCAAATAACTAGACAACAGAGCTAAATGCTCGGCAGGCAAGATCTCTTTAAAAACTAGAGATGAATAACAGCCAGAGCATCTTTGCCTTCACTATCTGCATCTTCATCACATGCGGAGGCTTGGCAGATTCCAGTTTCCCCAGCCTCGGGCTATAGCTTTTTAAGGTGGAAATCTCGTTAAAGGGAGTTTTAAACTTCTGTGTGCGACCAACTGAGGTGGAGGACAACAAGACACACTTTCCTGCCTCAAGGCAAGAAAGTTTTCGAGCTTTACATTCATTATCAATATTTGTTGGCGTCTACTGGGTTTAAGCTGATCAATATCTTAGCAACACATCTTCTGTTGCTGCTGTCCTCCAAAACAACACTTTTCCTCTCTCTGAATTTGCTTCTCAGATTCTGGCGGTGTACGGAGTCATCTTTTGTTGGTGTTAATCATTGTTCCAATCCTGGTATTGATCACTGTGGCTGTCTTTCTCTACAGGAGACAAATTATAAAGAAGAGGTAACACTCTCATTATCTCCCCATGCAACCATTCACTACACCTGCCTGCATTTATTCAGGGTCATGCACCGGATGAACCTGATGTCGCTCCCTTTTTCCGATAGATGCACATGATCTGTAACACCTGCATGCTTTCTGGATACTGCTAACTTTCTAGCAATGCCAACAGTCAATATTTGTGCTCTGTCTCTTTCTCTCTCTCTGTAGGATGGATCTTCCGCCTCCGTTCAAACCCCCTCCTCCTCCAGTAAAGTATACATCTGCAAGACACCATGAGATTTTCCCTACATCAAGGTGTAACTCAGTGACAGAAAGATATGATGCATGTGTTTATTAATACATATGTATATATATATATATATATATATATATATACTGTATTCCTCCTATGTTGCACAGTGACAGGAAGTGCAGTGATATAAGCTGTATCCTGTCTAGGGTTGCATGCAGAATTAAAACTTGCAGTTGTGGTCAGTTTTAAACTCTGATAACACAGTTGCAGGCAATTGTACATAGGTGGGCTATGTGTATAGCTAGGGTGGGTGGAGTGGGTTTTATGCCAGTGTGTAAAAGTTTGCTTGTGTATAAAACATTTTTCTGTTGGTTTTTTTTTGTAGTGAATGTAATAAATTTTGCCATAAAGTTTCTGAAGTTTGAAAATAAAAGCTGCTTTGATTTGACTCTGGATTAACGCTGAGTAATTACACTGCAGGTGCTTGTGTGATTTACTTTCTCTTTTTTGACATTCTTGCAATATTATATATTCACTGTGCCTTGCGCAGCGGTAAACAAGCATTTCATTTGCACATAAACAGAACTGTTGGGACTACATGGCTGATTTACTTCCTTTAAAGTAATTCTGGCTTTCATCTGTGATTAAGCATTTCTTCCCAGAAGCCCAATGGCAACACAGCTTCCTCTCGTGTAACTGTTTAGTACTGACGCTGTCAACTTGACAGACTGCAATCAATAGACCACTGTTGTCCACATGTACCGCGGAGTGACACTTATACCTTTTATAAAGCGGGGTTTAAACCACAAACCACATGGGCTAAATGGCTACATAAACATAAAAACCACTGGATACCACCACGTAGGAAGTGGGTGCTGGAAATGTTAACAGTTTAGCTTTTCATATTTTTGGTATTGACTTGTTTTATAAATAGTTTTTATTCTAATTGATTATTTCTTTAAAAAAATACTTTGAGTTTTATTTGAAGGCTGAACTAAGTGGATTCTGCCTAATCTGGTTTTTCTGTGCTCTTTGTTTTACACACACACACTCTCGTGCATTGAGCTGTACCAAGAAACCTTCCAAAATGACGTTTTGTTCTTCTAATTTTCCGACCACAGTGGCAAAACCACATGTACACACACACACACACACACACACACTGTGTATGCAAGATATATATTGCTGATATATATATCGCTGAAGCCCCATGAACACAGACAGACTGTATATTTTATAAAGCTCTATTGCACTGTACTCAAACCAGATCTACAAGTTTGCTTGTTATTTGTGGCACTGTGGGGACTCGCTCACTTTCAGGGCACTGAAAAAAGGTCACCACATGTGTAGCTACTTATTTATATTAGGCTATTTAAGACTTAAGGGTTAAGCGCATATTCAGTACATTAAGGCAAGAATCAGAGGTCAATTTGACATTTCCAAAATATTTTGAAATTCTAGCTGACAAATAATTTGAGTGAAACTTTGCTGGCTTTTTAGGGTGAAATATTTTTTGTTGTTTTTATAACCTGTGCTGACTTTGAAATGTACAAATGTTTGAGCTGAAATCAATATTGTTGACATATTTATAAACCATTGTCATCTTTAGATAGTAATATGTGGACCTATTTGAGATTGTATTGTATCTCACAATGGGATTGAGACTGGGTGCCTCAGAATGAGGTTACATTGCTTCCTGTTTGTAACTGAAAAGCAGCCAGTTTTCAAAGCACTGTGACGAGAGAGGTAACTGAGGCAAAGTAAAAATAGACTACAGTGTAGCACACCTCACTGACTAAACACTGTGATGCCCTGTAGCCCGAGAGCAATCGTGTCACACAGACAACCCGTTTGGTTGAAGACGGCTGGAATATGCTAGGTAGGGTCACAACAACTTTTGAAACTTTTAAATTAGATATAGATTTACAGACTTTTATCTAATATTGCTACGCATCTGTGTTAATGTTTTAACTCTTCGTTTAATTCTGCTAAATATTGTTTTACCACAAAAACAGGGTAAGCTAAATCATGAAGCGTATATCACAGTATATGGCAGAACAAAGGGTAAAACAAAACGAGGAGTTGATAATCATAACTTATGTTTGTAATGGTACGTTGCTTTGTTTACTGTAGTATCTACACATATCCTTGTTTTGTTGATGTCACAATATATGTACGGTTATCATACCACGTGAGCACAATTGATTTCCAAACACACTTGTGACACTTTTTAACCAAATGATATATTTTACTTACAGAGAGATTAAGATTAATACAATACAATACAATACAACGGTTGTTACAGTTGGAAGAATGTATTTCCTGGGAAATTCATCAGTATTGTTTAGCTGAAATTCATTGAGAAAATTACTTCTTTTGTTTTTAAGAAATCATTTAGTACCTAGATTATAAAAAAGGAACCATTTGGTATTTAGTTTTCTGTAACACGTGGTAGATACATGGGTAATTACTGACACTGATCATTTTAGAATGGCAATACCATTTCTAATGGCTTTAACTTTCTATATTTTTCCTCCAGTTTTTCATCTTAAAGGTCAGAAACTGAAATTGTTCAGTATTGTTGAAGCATTTTACTACAATTTTGTCACCAGCGCAAAGCCATGACACATTTTACAAATGTTTCATCCTTTCTGTTTGTTATTGAGACGTACAGAGGGAAATTCCAAACACCATTTGTGATAGCTTATGAAAACTTAGACTCAGAAAAGTCGTCACTTTTTGATTTGCAGATACAGAAGTTTAATGGTTTGAGATGTTTATAGTTGGTCTGTGTTTGTCTTTTAGATTACACGCTTATAGGTCTGGTGCTGTTATCTTTGGCCTTGTTGATCTCTCTGTGTCTCAATGTCATCTTATGCATCAGACGAAAAAAGACTTTGTGCAGAGGTATGGTTAAATGTTTTTTTCTAAATGTTGTCACCATTGATTCTAAACCTCTTCCAGATTTTACAAGGACAACATGGTCTTTTTATAAATTGCTAAATATTTTGTTCATACAGACAAAGATGAGTGCTGCTTCACACACACTTACACGGGAGAAAGGTATGCCTTTTACTTAGTCCAATCCATCTTAAATTGTAATAAGTAATAACAGGGATTCCAATATTTCCACATTCGTTCTTATCCATTTATGACATATTTTTGTAGAAACACACTGTGAAATTGTCTTTCATATCTTGTTGAAGCCTGTCACAGGATGAAGGGCATTATTTTCACAACCTCAATCATGATGAGCAGCAGGAAAATCCCCGAGATCATCATGAGCAACAGGAAAATCCAATCTACGGCAACATCAGCTCAGACAGAAGAGGTGAGCGCGGGCCTTCATTCTGTCATCTTTTCAAAAACGAATAGGAAATTATTGCATATTTCTTGGAATGATGATCTAACACAAATTTATTTTCATGCACATGGTTTTTCTACACATTTTTAATATAAAATTTAAAATGTGATTGTTTCATTTTTCTGTATTTACAGACAAAAAATTTTAAATGCCATGTGGACACGTTTTAAAAACATTCAAAGTGTCTTTTGAAACAAGCTGAAAATTCATTTGGATTCATGGAGAATTCCATGCTGGGTACACACAGATATATGCATAAATATGCATTAAGATAAAGTTGATTTCCTTTTCAGACACTATTTGAATTCCTTTCAATTTCCAATATTTTGCTGTGTTTTAGTGATTTAGACAAACTTTAAAAAAAAAAAAAAGTAGACTGTTCTCTTTTCTCATTTATGTCATATACGTGTTAATAGAATATAAAGCAAATGAACTAATAGTGCGTTTCACCTGTTCAGATTCTGTAGAGGGTTGCTACGAGATGATGAACATGACCATGCAACACACAAAAGATCGTACGAAGGTAATTGCTACGACTGCATGTTCAGACTAGCAGGTACCAGCCGTACTGTGTCTTTCTGGAAGTGTGTTTCTGTGGATAGTTGTCACACAATTTCCACATTATTTACTGCATGTAATGTTGTTGCAGACTGTTAAATGTATGTTATTTTATCGTACTTTTGATAGCATGTGCAGTGACTCACGGCTTTAGTGCAGAAAAATTTAATATGCTTGTGTGCACTGTGGTGCAGGGCTAATTTTTCAATTTCTTGATGCTATTAATTTTGACTGATTAAACCAGACTTGCACATGTGTTTTTGGCTTGAATGCATGCTGGGATAATGAAATTGTTAAGCTCTTTGTAAAGCTTTGCATCTCCAATACGGAAATGTTGTGAACATGCGCTAAAGCAACACTTTGTGAATTGTTCACAAAGTATAAAAATGATATTCTAAACACAGTGCATAACTACAATTTGTAAATTCTGGTAGTATAATATGCAATGAAATGTATTTTGTGAAAAAAAAAAAATATGCAGACTAGTTTTATGCTGACTTAACTTAACTTTCAAAACGGAAGGCAGTTGACACCATAGATGTTGTGGTCAGTGAAACTGTCAACTAAGGTATACAATCAAGCGCAACATGTTCTAAAAATAAACCCCACTTACAGAAATACATGAGAACTAACAGCCACACGATCTAGAATACATCTAAACCGGTGTGTAGTGTTGCAGCTTTTTTTGTTTATCAATGTGAACATCTGAAAACAGCATTTTATTGACCCATGTTGTCTCTGTTGTTTGAAACCAGTGTTTAGAGTCTGACCTGAATTATGCCTCGTTGGATCTAAAGATGGCAAAGAAACGCATGAAGAAGAATCGTCATCAGCAAGGCCATGCTCAGGCACGAAACACACTTGAAGAAGAGCTGCCGGGCTACCTCACAACCCCTGCGAATGCTTTCTTGGAAGTGGAAGCAGACATGGATGCTCACCTTCCATCCAGAGACACCAGCACCATGGTTTCACACAGCAGCATCTACCTGAACAGTCAACAGATAGCCCAGGAGGCAGAGGAGATGGAGAGGGAGAATGCGGGTTGGGAGGGAATAAGAAAGAGGGAGGATGGGCGAAGTGGAGATTGGAAAAGAGACAGTGAGGAAAGAGAAGATAGAAAACATAGCAGTAATGGGAGTGTGTGCACACAGCTTTCAGAAATAGAGGCAGTTCAGAGTGGCATGGATCATTTCATCAGCAGCTTTAGCCACAATAGTGGACAACAAGACTAGTAGGCAGACATCATTTTAAAGCATAGCTTGGGTATTTTTCAACCTGGACCCTATTTTTCCACATGTCTGTGTCTAAGGGACTAATGGGAATGGTAATTTTAGAAATTGGTTCAGTATTGAGTAACACCGCTGCACCCGGCAGCCGTGAATCAGGCTGCAATGTAACCACGTGTGGCATACGCTAATCCATAAATTTATGTTCATTGTAAGTGCTTGATTTTGCCACTGACAGCCTCAGATTGTTACTCTTAGTGTCTGACAACAGACAGGTATCCCTACATTGCTAGACTTATGTGTTATAGAGTAAGAATCTTTTTGTTTTGTAACCAGAAACAGCCCCGAAATTTCTACCGCCAAAACCACCAGACTCCATTTAAATAGACAATAATTTTATCATTGTACAATATACTTCAATCAAATTCAAAATAAACAAATAAATACATAAAATTCACAATAACCATCCTGGTTTGTCTTTCTACTGTTTCAACAATACCCAGTTCTGGGCATGTTGAAATAAACCCTTAATCCACCCAGTTAGATGTGAAAATATGCTGGCTCTACACATGTAAAAAGAATTGCTGTTTATTCAAATAGAGTCTGGTGGCTTGGGCGATAGTGATTTCTCAACTGTTGGTTAACTGTGGTTAAACAAAGGATATCCATCTTTTTAACAAAAGGTCTGTCTCTGTAGGGATCTTTCCATAATGTTGTCACTCAGAAAAAGAATCTCAGCATGTCAGTGGCAAAAACAAGCACTTTTAGCAGATGTATATTTAGGTGCATGTGCCCCAGGCTGAAAAATAGAAACATTGCCCTTTAAGACTCTTGTTTAAAACTATTCAGAACTGAATAAGCCATCTGAAAAAACAAATAAAAACTATTGTACATTACTGTGTCTGCAAGAATGAAAATTATCTTCATTGAGCAATGCGCTTTGTGCTGTTGAGCAATTTCCTCTTTGATGCGAACAAACTACCTCTTGAAGTCTCCACATTGAGCAACCGAGGAACAAAAGGTGTATCTTTCTGTGCAAAGGATGTAATAAACGTTGAGGACATGAAGACAAAAGGAAACTGTATGTGACATTTAGAGGTCAAAGGCCACATGGAAATTTTCAATTTGTTGTGAAAGACAGGGAAAGCATCATATCATCACAGGACATGGAAGATCTCTCTCTGTGTTCTGATGTCTCATAATCACACATCAGCAGATGTCTCAAAGAAAGGTGTGAAGGAAATTTTTTTTTACATATGTTTTCCATGCTGTAAGCGATGGCCAAGCCTCGATACTCCCCTGAATAAATGTATTTGCCTAAACTCACCTGAATCTGCTTTTCAGTCAAGTTCTGCCTAAAGATCGAATTAATGAAGATAATGAATGAAGACAAAATTAAAAGCGAAAAAGTAAAAAGAGGAAAGCTATAAGTGGGGAATCAGTAATGTCATTCTATTTTCCCCGTGGTCATTACTGTTATGTAAATGTCACCCACAGAGGATTTTCCACGTCAAAGTTATGATAATGGTCATTAGCTTTATAATCTACTGCACTTATGAGCTAATGCGCCATCTGCTTAAATGATTATTTCCCTCTCTGTAATCCCCACTTGGGGAGGATAATTTACTGCCCTGCTATCTGCTGAGGGAGCTGAGCTCTGAAGTGAACTCAGCAGTCAGAGGTCTGCAGCATACAAACTGTTTGTTGACAACTTTTCAACAGCTGAGTCTGGCCTCATTCCCCTCTATGGATTAATTCTTGGCCTGACCTATTGCAGACATAAAGGGAGGCAACACACACAAATGGCAGAGCGCTAGAAACTGTCAAATCTTGAGAAAATCTGAAGACGTGCTTTTTAGGGCTGTCCCCATTGAAGCTTTGTAAGAAATAGCATTGAGGGGGAGATGGGGGCGGGGGCATTTTTTTTAAACATCAGTTTTCAGTCGCTGCATCTAAAATAACATAACATTTAGCAACTTTGTTAGCATGCAGGTCACAGTAACATTTCATAGCAGGGAAAAAGAATACTTTGCAAGACGGCTAAGCTGTTACTCACATTTTAGGTGATTTGCCAAGCTGGTTGTAAATTTGTGATTGAATAGTTTTCTTTTGTATAACTGGCACTTGACATTTTGGGAGCCATCTTTGTAAATTTCAAAACTATTCCAGACACTTGACCTTTTATGACATCTTGCAAGTGTATTTTGTGAGTCTGTCACATGTGGTCAAACAGCCATTCTCATAATTAGTCCTGTCACTAAGTTTAAATGTCCTTGTCTGAGAGTAAGTTATAATTAATGCTGATGTATAATGAATTATATTGGATTACATTTTTAAATTTATGGGCTAGTTGGGGTTCTGGGGGTAATGGTATAGAAAAATTAAGCATTCAAATACTGATTTGGATGTCGATTACCATGTCAACTATCGCAGCTTTGAAGCTTTGCTGTCAGTCCTACATTTTATCACAAGTAAATTAATGTCAGATAGATTTTGAAACGCATCAATTGACAGCATCACCAAGAGTCCGTAAACATCTGTCTCTAAATCATATTTTACACCATATGCCAATCAGCTGGAGATATTTCCGTGGTTGCCTTGGGTGACATAATAAAAGGGACACTTTGTTTATCTGTCTCCAACAGAAAACTGAAGTTTTAAAGGTGCCTTGCGATGGCAGATGGTGGAATGATGAAAGACAAAAGGAAAAACGTTTTAAGCTTTTTTTCTCCCCTCTTCACAAAACAAAGCCGTATGTCAGGAGAGACAGTTATAAAGAAATAAAACTAAGGTGAATTTAAATTGACAATTTAAAGGGTAACTTCACAAATGTTCAAGTCCATATTAAAACAATAGTAGGTTGCTCATATGAGCATTAAAACATCTTTTGCATACTGGGATCATGCCTCCTGTATATTATACTAGACATTAAAAGTTTAGTGATAGAAGTGATAGGACAAAAGTCTTTGTTGAGTTGTTCTGGGCAAAAATGAGTTCTAATTTTCATCCAAAACTTACATGACGCCGTAGCAATGTGACTTGGACGAACCACATGGGTATCTTGCAAATTTACTGTCTTTTTTTTTTAATGTAAAATTACCTCTTAAAATGTGTTTTTACACCTGATTTGTCCTCCGTCACTTACACTAAAAGTGCATTAGGGTCTTCTGTCCAATGTAATGTCTGTGCTATGCAACTACTCAGAATGGTTCTCCAGAAAACTTTGCTTAACTGCCAACTTATCTTCGATGAGTTAGTTAGACTGTTTTTGTTAACTGATATCTGTTCATTGCAAGATTTGGGGAACTCAGACCCCAGTTAAATAAGCTCTAGGGTGTGCTTTCTTTTTTGAGGCGAGCCAGCGAGCCATGGCAAGAAAGTGGCAGCCGCCCCCCCTCTTCTTGCAGCCATTGTTTGTGTGTATGTAGCTACCTTGGTGCCACTATAAAGTTTGTTATGAGTTGTACTAGTCTGCAGTTCAGCCTGTAGCCAGCTGGCTAATTTTAAACTGCTTCGCTCTTTGGCGAGTGTTAAAACCAATGAGGTCATGGTGAAACTTAACAGACAGAAGACAACAACACATCATAAAGACAGCAACAGCAACCAAATAAGTATTCTCAGGACAGTTCGCTAGCTATTCAGAGCTACAGGAAGGCGCAGAACAGTAGCACAATAATACAGCAAATATATCAATTCTTTAATTAGAACATAGTCACACAAAGTCACACAAAGCAATAAAACACAGCCCAGCAATACTGATTATAACCATTATAACCACACATACAGGAATTCAGAGCAGCAATTTGCAATAAGGCTTTAATAAAATGTGACAATCATTTGTTTCCTTAGAGGCCTTAAGTGACAGTGTTTACTTTATTCTGTAATACTAAGAACTGTTTTGGGGCACTTTATGCACAGTAGAGAGAGGGAGAAGAGGGATGACATGCAATAAAAGTCCCCAGCTGGACATAAAACATAATTGTTACACCAGTTATAGTCAGATCACATCAAAATGACTAACTCTGAGTCATATGCATTTTCTGATCGTCCAGCACTGTAGAGTGCTCCAGGGATGTTTTTCTGTAGGCCAACACAAAAGTTAGCATTGCACTGGTTGTGCTGTGAAGCTGTGTTGGCATGATGATGCTCTATAGTCTCATTTAGCAACTTGGTAGCAACCGCCTTTTCTAAAACACATAAAAGCTTCAAAATAATTGAGTGGCGTATTTACTGATGTATTTTATATAATAGAACAAAACGTGAGCGTCTCTTCAGCTTGTGTTAACCACAGACCTCATTTCAAATGTCAAACAAAAGACCCATTCAAAAACTCCATTGCCTTCAAGACGAGGGAACCGGGAGTGCTGAAATGCTAACTAATATCTGGGTTTTACGACTCATTCCTGAGGGAAATTCTTTACATATTACATTTCAAAAGTTACCTCCCCAACACTGATAGAACCCAGTTTAATCAGGCCAGCATCGTAGTTTGTTACAGTAGCTATTGTCCTCCATCTTTATTTCATAAAATAACATTGGGTATTTCAATGATATATTGACCACCAAACAGGAAATGTCCCCGGTTTTCATTTCCAAAGTCTGGTCACCATCTACAGTGATAGGCCTGCTGCTGACTTATGGAAAATGTGCTCTCACTTAAGGAGATTTGTTGTTGTCACAACAGGGTGTCAATAAATGCTCCAGGTAACTGAGTTCTAGTTGACCAGAACTGTGTCCCACTGCACCCAGACATGTTCAGCTGTTTTAAATTCTCCACAATACTTTTTGGTCTAACACTGGGCAGTGTAATAAAATAGTAACCACGGTAACAAAAGGCTCGCTATTGAGACTAGTTACGAGTTATGAGGTGCACACACACACACACACACACACACACACTGCTGGCAGCTATTTACAAGAAAGCCAAAGTAATCAAATTTAGGGAGCTTTGCTTCTTTTTCCTCCCGTTCGTCTCTCTCTTGTCCTTTCTTACTGCTGCTTTTATGTTTAAAAGTCATGACTTCACTGGACTTGTAGATGTGCTCAGTTTGTCTGCCTTGACAGATTTTGTGCCGAAACCAGTTGCCGTATCGTTTCATCTCGTTTTGTCACATGATCAAATAGAGAATTGACATTAGGCAAGTTGAACAGTCATGTTACCCAACATATGTTATTGCATACCTCTACATGACCAAAATATCAAAGAAAATAGGAAATTATTAATCTAATTGAATAGGTTTTTTAATAGTTTATTCATAGTTTTCATAGTTTATGTAGAATAATACATATAATTTGATATTGATCGCAACTGACTATTTTAACGCAAAAAGAAAAGAAAATCATGACGGAGATGGGTTTGCATTTTTGAGGGCATATTACTTATAGCAAATGGCACCATTTTTAATTTAATTTGAGTTCTTCTTTAAATACAGGTGTAGTTCTGAGGTTGCAATCTGAATTATTCACAAGGGCCCCACCCCACGGGCCCCGGTGCAACCACACTGCATGCACTGTCTGTAGGCTATTTACGCCCCTGACACTGGGTTCGCATGCTCGAACAATCACTGTACAATTCAGCCTCTGCAAACAGTGACTTTTTTGTTTACTCATATAACTGAGAATTAAACTGTCAAGAGGGTGTAATTAGACAATAAAAGATAAAATTATTATTCTTTGGCTGCAAGAGCCCAAATGGAAATTGTTATAAGACGAAGTATCATGACTTTTCCGAGCTGTCAGACGATTTAGTGCTTTAGCTTCTCAAAATCAAACATATATTATATATATGTGTATGTGTCTTTCGGGGAAAATCGAATAGTCTTGTCACCACCTTGCTAAAGGTAACATAAACGTATACAGCAACGCTAAATCTTGGAAACCGGAAATGGGAGTGAGTGGAGCATCTTCTGGGCGTGGACGATCTTTGTTACAAACATGGCCGCTCGCATGTGAATGTCATGCCACCTTAATCTACTCCCTGAATCAGCTCAGTTATAGTACAATTACGTTGAAACTGACATGTATACGGCATCTTGTGGAGCTGCGGTTTTATTCACGTGAGACAGCGGAGGATCCGGGAAACTATAGCTTGATCCATTAGTTGATTAGCTCTCCATGTTAGCATTTTAGCTAACCAGCAGCTATAACTACAGACGGAGTCATGATGGATCCTGACCAACAGCTGAGAAATGTAAGTCCTTATCATACGCACTGTCCGGTACACTGGGTTTGTTTATAGATGAACAGTTCCATGGTGACTTTGTGTCTTTTATAGCTGCGGGATTTCCTCCTGGTTTACAACCGCATGACTGAAATCTGCTTCCAGCGATGCAGCAGCAACTTCAACTACAGAAACCTCACCATGGACGAGGTAGGAATACTTGAAAGCAAAGATACTTTAACTCCTACAACCTTGATTTCTGTGTATATTCTTATTCTTATAAAGCATGGCCAAAAGTATGTGGACACACGAACATTACACCCATGTATGCGAGTGTTGAATATCTCCAAAAGGATCCGCATTAATAAGCTGCTGTAACAGCTTCAGTCTTCAGGGAAGGCTCTCTGCAGGATTTTGGAGGGGCATGTTGTGTTATGGCCTAGCTTGTCTTTGCAATTCATGCTATAGCATTTGTATGAGATTGAGGTTTGGGCTCTTTGTGCATCAGGATCATTGTCATGCTGAAAAGGGAAAGGGCCTTCACCAAACTACTGACATTGGAAGCAACCTGTTGTCTAAAATCTCACTGTATGCTCTAGTTGTAAGATTCACATTGATTGAGTCAAGGGAGCCTAATCCAAACCATGAAAATCAGCCCCAGAACAAAAGTATGTAGACTCCCCTGTCCACATACTTTTGGCCACATACCTGAGACCATATAGTGTATCATGGACACATCATAAACTTGTGAAGTGCTTGCTTCATTTGTCCACTCATCACCTCTGATTGCTGTTATCTGTGCAGGAGCGCTGTGTGGACAGCTGTGCGGGGAAGCTGATTCGCTCTAACCACCGCCTGATGGGCACCTACGTGCAGCTGATGCCTCGGATGGTACAACGAAGGATGGAGGAGATGGAGAGCAAAACTGCAGAATATGCCAAGGCAGCAGAAGCATCTGCGGCTGCATCTATGGTGCCTCCTGCCACAGAGGCTGTGGTACCTCCTGCCACAGAGGCCTCACCAGCATCTCAAACACCCATCACCTCATCTCCATCCCCACAAGTACCTCCACTGGTGGATCGGGCTTTTACCTCAATGATTGATGTCGAAGCGGAAGCCCACAGCTCAGTCCTAAAGCCAGCAGGATTAGATATTCCAGTCGAGCTCAGTGCTGCTCAGTCTGCATCCACAGCAGCCACTGAAGTCAAATTATCAGCTGCTGCACCACTCACACCTGCGACTGAAGCAGTGAATCTCTCCCAGCTTAATGACGCTGGAAATGGACTATCTTATTCAGCAAGCTTTCCTCAGCCGCCAATAGCTGGTGCCCAAATTGAGTCTGAGATCCCGGCGGCTGTGTTAATGCCATCTAAACCTCTGTCTTTATCAGGAGATGTGCCTGCGGCAACAGCAGCTGCACCTACAGTGTCTAAATCCATCGAGAGCCTGTCAGGCCAACAGAGAGCCCCAGAGGTTCCCCCAACGTCAGGCCAATGATGAGGCCCAGTCTGGGTCTGTCTCAGATGGTCAGACTGTTAACAAACCCAGCACAAACAACCCACGTCTGATGACTCATTGCTGGCTGTCCCAAATGTGACATTCTCCGTATTGCTGAGAAGAATAGCTGATTAATAGCATAAATACATAAATTATGGAATAGATCAACTTTTAACAACTGTTAAACATGATATCATCATGCCATATAACCTTCTGTTTCTTAAATGTGAGCATCTGATGCTTTTCTGTTTTCATATTGTGAAAATCTTTGAGGTTTTTCACTATTTGTTTTACAATATTAGCAACTTGAAGACCTCACTTTAGACTCTATTAACTTGTGCAGGCATTGTCAGTATGTTTGACGTCGCTGTAACGGTGTATGCGGGGGTATGTGTGTGTAATGATTTTAGTGATGGTGCGGGATATTGCCAGCTCCAAAAGGACTTAAATCTGATGACACCCTGATGACACTCAGTCAGTTCTGAAAGATGACACAGTAAATTAAGAAATTAGAAAATCTCCAACAATAATAAAAAAATGAGAGTATTCATTACTTCTTGTCTTGGCTTCTTTATTTTAAATGCTCCACTGACAACCTCTTGTATTTGTTGTTTGAAAACATTAAAGGCCCTTCTGCTGCAGGATGTCCAAACGCAGCTGTGGGTTGGGGCGTGTGCCACATACTGTCACTGTTGTGGGTGTGATCCACTTTAAACCATCAACTCTCTCTCCTCCCATCATTTCCTGTCTTTGCACTGAACATGCTGTGTACTCTTTAATCCAGCAGCAGAGCAATGACAAGCTTTAAACAGCATTGCTAGTGGCTTCATTCCTCAACTAAAAAGTTAATGTTCTTCAGCGTAACTGTTAATGATGTTAAAAATATTTTTGGGGGTAAGTATAAAAATGATTAGTTCAAACCACTGATGCTCAAGTTGGGATTATATGGCCATGCCATACTTAAAACAAATGTAACAATTATATAAAACCAATTATATTTTAATTAGCACATATTCCTTGCAACTAAGACGCCAAGGCCAACCAAGATATTAACCAAGGCTCCAATACAGCATGAACAGGCCTTCATCACAACAGATATTGTCCTGTCATAGCTGGAAAAACACAGGTGTTACTAACAACATTACAAAGTTTCCATTCAATGCAAGTGTCCCAACACGTTATGACAAGTGTGACAGTGAGCCAGGTGCAAAATATCAGCACCTTCAGACTGAAATAGCTAAATGGCATTCAGATGAAATCATTTATTTTATTTTTTACGCCTGTTCTTTTCCTTCTGCTACATGTCAAAAGGTTATTTTAATCAACATTTATTACTGAGGAAAAAAAGGCTAACCAATAAGTCAGTATTCAGTATTCAAATAGGCCAATATTAGCTCATGACAGATGTATTGGTAGCGGTATACATGTTGGCCAGTAAGCAGCAACAAACACCAAAGGCACTGTATAAGATGCAGCGTCGCTACTGCACTGTTTGGCCACCAGAGGGCACTGACAAGATTATTTTTCAACTGTAAAATATCCTAATCAGATTACATAGGCCAGGGGTGTTCAAACTTTTTTTGAGTGGGGGCCAGATAAGGTAATGAATGCCTGGGGTCCTGCTAAATTATAAGATTAATGACAGCTAAACACTTCAATACAGCAGAGTCATTTTCAGTGTTATTAATAACACTGTCACTTTTGCTACTATGAAAGTCAGAATGTCCAAATTAAATTAAAGGGAGCTATAAAACTTTTAATGCTGATATTAAAAAAGGAGAATTAACAGTGTCAGAAAATACTGTCATGTGATTTTTCACTCTTAATTTTTATTTCAATATCAGTGGCAGTAGCTCAGTCCATAGGGACTTGGGGTGGGAACTAGAGAATTGCAGATTTAGGAGCATGGACTGGTAGCTAGAGAGGTGCCAGTACACCACCACGTAATGCATGTATAGGTCCTGTTTGTGCATGTATGTGTATTTCAGGCCTGTGTGTATATGACAACAGAGTGAAAAAAATTAATTTACCCTCTGGGATTAATAAAGTATATGAAAAACAAATCTAGTATTGGTCAGGCTCCAATATGGGCTTTGTGAATCAATGATCTTATACTGTTGGTAAATGGAAAGGAAACCAAGATTTAAATTAATACCTGTGCATTTTCCTTCACTAGCATACATCCCTGGTGACTGTGTGTCTTCATTCATTTTGTTTTGTATGTCCATGCATGCATTCATTTTAAAAAAAAAGTGTCTACATCTCTCCGCCACCTCACCTGACCGCCGGGTGCAGCATCAGTGCATTGCCTACAGCAGGGGGCGCTGTTGTCCCAGTGTCCCGGGACGTGGGCTGCCAGTAGCAGAGCGCCTCTCAACCTCTCACCAGTAGCCCACATCAACTCTGAGGAGCGGGGCGTGGACTGAGACCGACTATTCTCTGCCCTTAAATCTGAGGAGACGAGACCGACTTTCGGGAGAAAAGAAAGAAAAAAAGAGAAACTGACAAGAAATCGATCGATTCGCACCTGGTAAGAGTTCCGACAACTTTTTTCTGCATGTTTAATAGTTTTGTTTTCATTGTGGTCGCGGAAGTTTTGTTGTTAAAGTTCACTTTGACTTTTTAACAATAGATTTCAAAGTGAGCCAATAGGCCAGCCCATCCGATTTCCACGGAGGAGGATAGAGTCGAGGGGAAATGTGGGAATGTAGAGCTATTAATGGACTGCATAGTTTCGTTTTGATGTACTGTTTTGTTTCATTGTGCAGCAGATAATGTTTATGTTGCATTTAACAATCAGTATAAAAGATTGGTCTACTATAAAATGAATGTTTAGGAATGCGATAGCATAAAAATATAAAGCACAGCGAGACACAGTCACACCTGAGGGGATACACACATTCATTCCACATTATGGACATTAACCTTATAGAAGTAGGCTCACAAGACCATGCATATCCTTGATCAGTGTCCTGGAAGATATACCATTTTTTTCAAACCTTTATTGTTTGGGAGCAAAATATAAACTTAGTCTCTTATACAGTCTTCACTGAATACCTTTCTGCAGGCTACATGTTCCTGATCTCAAAAGAGATTGAAGCAAACAGTCAAGAGAGGCACCCCACAGCATAACTATGGATGACATCTTCACACAGTGTCGAGAAGGGAACTCTGTGGCTGTCCGCCTGTGGCTGGACAACACAGAGAATGACCTCAACTTGGGGTAAGCGGATGCAAAGCTTTGAAGATGACTGCCTCTATCTTCTCTTGGATGTCAGAGTGTGGAGAGCCTGTGCAATAACACATTGACTACGCTCCTCTAATGAATGGAGCTGACTTTATAGCAAACGCACCACATTTGGTATGGTGGGTGAATAATTCTGTGCTGGTGTGTGTGTGTGTGTGTGTGTGTGTGCATACAAAGCAATCCTTGGCACGTCAGAGGTGGTCAAATAGTTTCCATATTGTGCTCTCCCTGCGACTCCACACACACTCCTCAACATCACCCAGCTTCGGTAATTCCAGTCCAGCTTTTTTCCCCTTTTCTTCTAGGATTTTTCTCCTTATGATGTCATCCCCAAAAACTGTGTGTGTGTATAAAAGCAGTGGGTGATTTGCGGAGGTTGTGCGGTAATGTCTATGACTCAGATATCCAAATATAACCCAAAACTCATCCTACACTAGACTGGAAAGCACGTATAGACATTTGAATATAGTGCTGAAATGATTACGCTGATTTACAGATGTTTTTCAATAGCACATTTGTTAATCACATCATCTTTTTTAATTAAATATTTAAGGTGTTAAACTGTTGGTCAGACAAAACAACCACTTTTAAGATGTCACACTGTTTTCTGGGAACAAACATAAGTGGTAGATGAACTTATAATGGTCACAAGTTGCAGCCTGATTAGATTTTTTTTAAATTGTTTAGGATATACAGGGCGCTTCTCCCTGTTTACATAATTTCCTTACTAGAGAGGAGTGAGAAGACCTCACTGCTAAAGACCTCGGTTATCTCATTCTTGGGCCAGGCCATATATGTGCAGTTTGTTGACGTTGACTTTGAGGGCTGCAGAGCTGCTAGCCAACCACGCAACAGCCAAGGCCATTTCCTCTGCTCAACTCCATACAGGGCCAGGCCCTCGCTGACAGAGCTTCTCAGGCAGCGAGCTGCAGTCCCACATAAACATCTGAGAGACCAGTCATTATGCTGGAGGCCTGCTTTGGCTGTTAACCTGAAAGAGACTCAACTGAGTGTGTGAAGCAGCTGTTTTTTTTTTTCTTTCAGAATATCCAATAATGTGTGATAAGTGGTTTATCGTGGTGGGAAAATGTGCTTTCCTGCTCATTTTTGATGCACGGAGTAGATAGAACCAGAGCCCACTGAGACAAACATTAAATGGCATTTTAGATCTCCCCTGGGAGCTCTGTGTGTTTTGAGTGAGTGACACAGGAAGGCAGGGAGAAAGAGAGTGGGAGACTCAGAGAATGTGTAGCTGAGGATTCCACCGTGTATTTTCCGCTCTGTCATTCCTGAGTTTTTTTACCCGTTACTTTATATAGCACACACAGGGCTGGTCCGACTATGAACTGTCTGTACACCGCGCTGGATGAGAATTGACAAGAGAATGTGACTAACTGCTATTTCACTTTGGTGCGAGCTAGTACTGCAGCCATTTCCTACAGGCTATACAAGCCCTCTTGAGGTTTATTGTTAAACATAGTGTAGAGCTTGTGGCTTTGCGGGGAGTTGCGAGAAGCCCCAGCAGCTGCTTCAGGGTCAGCTAATGTAAAGGAGCCACTCGGGTGAAGGGGCCAATTGCACATAGGTGATAGCTTGGCTCCTTGTAGACTGCAGCAGTGCTATGTACGCTGTCTGCACGTTTGCATTTTGTGTATGTTAGCAGGCATTCCAGCTTGCAAAGACATATTTATCACTAGGCCAGTCGTCAGATGGGTAAAGGCTGCCGGCAGTGCAAGGAAGCATGTGCTTAAGTCTAAATAAAGATTGGTAGGTAGTGGGTGTGAGAACCTGTGTGGCTGAGTGTCAAAGAGCGAACCACACAGAGAGTATTTTGTCAGCTGACATATGCTCGGAGATGTTGGAGGAATATTTTGCTACTCAACTGATCATTTGTATGTCAAGCACTCACTTTCACAGTGAACAAAACACCAAAAACATCTGTGTGCAAACTCTCACAACTTGTGCAGTATAATCCAAATCTGATTTATCTAGTTTTCCTAAAACAGAATTATTTAAAACACTCCTGCATAAACTCCTGGGCAAGATCTGCTCATCTGTGCGTGAAGCTGTTTATGCAAGAGTGTTTTATTTTACAGTTTTAGCAGAAATGTATGTGTTTGAGAAATACTGAGTATACAACTGGATATATGAGACTTGCATTATACTGCACAGTTTGTGTGAGAGTTTGTAAACAGATGTTTTAATGTAGTTTTGCTGTTGTTAAATGTGGCTCCTCTTTACTTCAATTCATCAAGAAGTATCCGTGCTTTTTCTTTAAACATCAGCACCTAAAATAACATAACAGTTAGTCACTTTGTTAGTATGCAGGTCACATTAACCATGAATAATAGCTAGAAAAAAATAATTTTTTGCAGGACGGCTAAGCTGTTACTTACAGTTTTCAGGTAGTTTTCCAAGCTTGTTGTAGATTTACGATATGCCCGTTTCCTTTGGTACATCTGGCACTTGACTTTTGGGATCATCTTTGCAAAATTTTTAAACTATTCCAGATGCTTGACTTATTCAACATCTTGCTATTGCATCTGTAAGCCTGTCTCATCTGATCAAACCAGTGGCTGACAATAAATGAGAGTGAGTAGGAGTTAAGAAACTATCATCAAGTCCAAATGTACTTGTCTAAAAATAACTAGTAATAATTAATGTTGATGCATAATGAATAATGATGGATCACTGTTTCTTAATTTATGAGCTATTTGGGGGGTAATTCATATGTATAAATAAAACGCAGCATTTGAATACTGATTTAGATGTTGATTACCATAGCAACAGTTGAAGCCTCAGAGCGTTCAGGTCAACTCTAGCACCCTCCCACACTTGTTTCCTGGGAATAAGTAACCTCTAACACTGTCATCTTATAAAAACATTCTAATTAGACTTTAAAATGTCATAAAGAAAGTTTACCACTGGTTTAATTTATGTAGGATTTGCTCATCTGTTTTTGTTTTACATGTTTAAAGTAAATTACATCAATCAAGCAATTCTCTTTGTGCGTGTTGTGTCCTAGTGACGACCACGGCTTCAGCCCCCTCCACTGGGCTTGCAGGGAAGGAAGGAGCGGAGTTGTCGACATGCTCATCATGAGAGGTGCTCGTATTAACGTGATGAACCGTGGAGATGATACCCCATTGCATCTCGCCTCCAGTCACGGGCATAGAGACATTGTGGCAAAGGTAAACACATTATCGTTACAACCGGAGCGTTTATGGCTTTTATGCCTGTACACTTGCTTTGCTTTGCCCCCAATTTTCTCACTTGATGACCTGCACATGATTTCCAGCTGATTCAGTGCAAAGCCGACCCCAATACAGTCAACGAGCATGGAAACACACCACTCCACTACGCTTGCTTCTGGGGCCAAGATGAAGTAGCAGAGGTAAAGTACAATACATCCAGAATACAGTCTGCTGGCTGCAAAGGCCCTCTTCTGGGGAGAAATGGCCACTACAGTGATATTTTTTTTTGTATTGTTGTGCTTTTAATTCAAAATTGAGTCTGTGCACACATAGTATATCCCCTCTTTTGTAGGACTTGGTGACCAGTGGTGCCCAGGTGTGTATATGTAACAGGTATGGACAGACGCCTCTGGACAAGGCTAAGCCTCATCTAAGACAACTGCTTCAAGGTCAGAGCTCATTTATGGACATTTTACCGCCCTAACAGGTTATTTTCTAGGAAAAGTAAATCATTATATCAGCAAAACAAAACATATAAAGTTTATTTTTGTGTTGTTACTTCATTTATGCAGAAAAGGCAGAGAAAATGGGCCAGAGTATGACCAAAGTCCCCTATAAGGAAACTTTCTGGAAGGGCACCATGCGAACACGACCTCGTGAGTAACACTCACACTGCGTTAAAAGGAACAAACTCTCATATTAAACCAGGATGTCTGTTTGACTATTCATGTTTTGGCTCCTTCAGGTAATGGTACCCTCAACAAGCAGGCTGGTATTGATTATAAGCAGCTTTCGCTCCTGGCAAAGATCAATGAAAACCAGTCCGGAGAGGTCAGTTGCACTGTGTTTACTGCTATGTCAGTCTTTTTAATTTCTTTTTAGCCCCCCGGTTGTTTACTCGACTGTGTGCTCTGTCTGCAGTTATGGCAGGGTCGATGGCAAGGGGATGAGATTGTAGTAAAGGTGCTACAGGTTAGAGACTGGACCACCAGGAAGAGCAGGGACTTCAACGAAGAGCATCCAAAACTCAGGTAATTTATACATCAATAAGAAAATAATGGTTGTGATTTGGTTAAGTCTCGTCAGAGCCTGTATGTCTGAGCCTAACACAGTCTATGAGCAGTTGGACTATCACATCCTGGTAAACACAGTGCTAATGTGAGGATGGATGTGATTGATTGGTGGCCACTGAGGCTGCTGTGGTCAAAGAGAATTTAGGATCTGGTGTAAGATTCTTGTGCAACAAGGAGTGGAGTTTCTGCTTTTAGAGGTCAAGGGAATGGGATGGTTTTGTGACAAAGCAGTCGTTGGCAGCTGTTTACTGTGCGATGTCTTCTGCTCCATGATGTGAAAAACAAATTCCACAAACCTCCTTGCATCACAGTAAACATGTAATCCCTTATAGCATGGAATTAAATCCATCATGGTAAAAACCTTATTTTGAATCCTGTTTGTCATGTTGATGTTCTTGCATCAGTCTGTGTAGGCTACCATGCTTTTAGTGGCTGTTGCACCATATTAATCCCCAAAAGGCAAAATGTTGTGCCTGTGTTATGTTGAAGTATGTGCAATTCCAAGAGAAGTCATACAGGCATGTTTAGGCATGTGAAGCACACTGGGCCCCCGAAAGGACCTCTGCATTCAATGAATCATGAGTTGTTGACATAATAACGGTGTTACATGCATATTTTATGGAGAAATTCACAAGTATTCACATGTATTTACACAGAAATATCCTACTTACATCTAATAAATCAAAATTAATCACAGAATAAAATGACGTAATACCCAGCAGTTTAAATCAGTCAAGCAAATGTAACATAATACCTTCAGTGGCCGAGTTTAATCAGTCCAGACCCTTGTTAAGTGACAGGAAAAAACTCACAACAAAACCTTAATAGGACAAAAATGAAGAAAACCTTACAGCAGGCCAATTCAAAGAATGAACCCCCAGCAGGAAGGCTGAGTGTGGAATTGGAAGAACTTGGCAGTGTGCTTTTATTTTGGCTTCAGTTCTTGTGCTCTTTTAAGAATTAAAGCACACATAAAATAACTTGGGATGAGTATGCTGAAAAGTTGAGAGGCAGAGGTGTTTTGTTTCCTGCCAGCCATGAATTTGTTCTTTCCTAATCATCTGAGAAACACCCATGTGTTCTTCATAATTACGTATTTCTGACATTTACACACACCTCTCTCTCTGTCATGTGTCCGTAGGATCTTTTCTCATCCAAACATTCTGCCTGTTCTTGGGGCCTGTCAGTCACCTCCATCCCCTCACCCCATCATCATTACCCACTACATGCCATATGGATCCCTCTTCAACATTCTGCACCAGGGCACTAGTAAGTTAAATGCGTTTATGTGCATGTGTAAAATGATAATGGCTGAAATTTGAATTTAAGTTTATTCCAGCTCCAAAGCACTAGATGGAAGACTTTGCACACCTGTCCTCGCCCCACTGTACTTCTTACTTTCCCCTCCTGTCCACCTCTTCCTCAGCTCTGGTGGTCGACCAAAGCCAAGCGGTGAAGTTTGCATTGGACATTGCCAGTGGGATGGCTTTCCTCCACACCTTAGAACCAATGGTGTCACGACTTTACCTCAACAGCAAGCATGTCATGGTAAGACACCGCTCGACTGTGCCGTATAAACCAACCGTTATTATAAACTAAAAGGTTTTAGTCTGTCACCGCCAGTATGCTTAAACACAATTAAAAGGGACCTATAGTGCTTTTCGTTATTTTATGTCGTGTATAAAATGTTATAATGTCGGATGTTCATATATTAAACGTGGCCAAAGTTTCAAATAACTGAGGTAAATGTATGCAACAGTGATCCCTGTGAGCAAAACCTCAGGTTTCAGACTGTTCTCAATACTCTGATGATTCCAACATATTTTTCTACTTTGAGACAAGCTGACGTCAACCTGTGATGGATTTCTTTCTACAGTCACCTGCACCAGGCATGCTACTGCAAGTTTTTACATTGCACACATGTCAGGAAAACATGTCATCTTGGTTGCCTGTGTTGTTAATTTCTCCCCAATTTTAGATTATATTCCTACTGGAACATTTTCCAGTTGTGTTTAAAGGCTTTTATTGGTGATTTTTCACGTAAGAGAATGCAGTTATACTGTGTTGTCTCATTCCCCGGCTGCAACGACAGTGCAGGGAGCCCATGAGAGAAGTTAGCCTTCTTTCTGGCAGAAATCTTTTCAATTAAGCCCAAACCATCATCTTTTTCCTGCACCTAACCAAGACAGAGCTTTCTAGTAGAAAGCCCTGAAGGCAAACTTCTGTCGACAGCGTGCAGAGACGTGAATCTACCGAAGACTTGGAAACGCTGCCCAAATAGAGCAGACTGGGCTTCTCAAGAGGGGGGCTTAAAGAGACAGATGCTAAAACAGAATGTCTCAGACAGAGGGGGAATACTATGACCATGAAAGCATGTAAACATGTTTTAGTTTGTAGATACCTTAACTACAAATATGAACCTGAAAATGAGCATAACAGGTCCCCTTTAAGGTGATCCGTTGACAAGCCAGATATCTGATGACTAACAAGCTGATGGGGTTCATTTCCAGATTGATGAGGACATGACAGCCAGAATAAGCATGGCAGATGCTAAGTTCTCCTTCCAGTGTCCTGGTCGTATGTACTCTCCAGCATGGATGGCCCCTGAAGGTATTTATTTCTTTTTTTCCCTCCCTTCAGCCTACTTCCTCCCCCCATAATGCCTCCTCAGTCTTTATGAGTCATTTAGTGAGGAACATACTGTACTGTGTAATTTGGTCTCAGTTTAGTGGTAGTCATCTGGTGTGTTGCCCGTGTTACCGATTAAAAACAAACCAACAAACGAGTTACCCTGTCATGTTTGTGGTTTTCCTTGTCCCTTAAGCCCTGCAGAAGAGGCCTGAGGACATCAACAGACGGTCTGCTGACATGTGGAGCTTCGCTGTGTTGCTGTGGGAGCTGGTCACCAGAGAGGTCCCATTTGCTGACCTCTCACACATGGAGATAGGCATGAAGGCAAGTGGGCGCGGTATTTATCTACCCCCAGGCTTGCACTTTGTATTCATATCCACATCTCTGTAACCCTCGGAAATACACCACCATACCTAAAAAAAAAAAAAAAAATCCGAAGCACAGGTTGCTTTGTTTGGGATAGTTACAGCAACTTTGTATCTCGCCTTCACCCATTCCTCAGGTGGCTCTCGAAGGTCTTCGGCCAACCATTCCACCGGGGATTTCCCCTCATATCTGTAAGCTGATGAGGCTGTGCATGAACGAAGACCCAGCCAAGAGACCCAAGTTCGACATGATCGTTCCCATCCTGGAGAAGATGCAAGACAAGTGAACGCCTTCGCAGCAATCTGTTGCAACACTCCTGTTGCCATGTTTTTAATCATCAAACCACTCTGTATCTTCACTTCATGTATCTGCTAAGCCACTGTAAATAATGTCAGAGACCACTTTCGCTACACGATCCAAACAATAAGTATTGTATTGCTTTTCTTGTATAATTTAAATTTGAGGTATAAATGTTCTTTAGCCTATGGGCTCTTTTATTAGGGCTGAAACATGTTCACTGAAATATTGGCAATTTTTTTAATCCAGTGTGGATTATATTCAGTGACAGAAACTGATCCAAAGAACTGTGTATAGGAACCATAATTTTATACACATTAACAAACACAAATGCAATAAATGTTTTATATTTATGACAAATTCTTTCTTTTCGTTCTTTTATTTTGAGACTGCATTAGGGTTGGGCAGTATATTGGTCATGTATCAATATTGTGATATGAGACTAGATATCGCTGCAGATTTTGGATTTAGTAATACCACAAGTGTTTTCTTTTCCTGGTTTTAAGTGATGTAATTTTCTGAACTTACCACTTAGTCATTATATCCACATTGCTGATGATTATCAAAAAATCTCATTTTGTAAATATGAAAGCATCAATGGTCAGCCCTGCAATATCGTGATATTGAGGTATTTGATCGAAAATATTGTAATATTTTATTTTCATCTCTCTTTTAATTTTAGTGTTAAACCTCATTAAATAGTCATAAACTTGAATTTGTGAGGTCTTAACTTCTACAAACATTTTATCTCATTTAATTTATTCATTTTTAAAATTACTTTTTTGTGAAAATGAGTGAAGTTTTTCTCTGTAAAAGTCCACTTTTCTAATGTTAAAAATCTTTCTAAAAAAAACTATAATACTGTCATTTTACGTCATACTTGCACTTACCTGTTGGCAAAATGTAGATTAACTTAATTCACTCTAATATCTAATAACCATACTCCTAGATAATACTGCCTCTGCACAAGACCACATATATACTACTTGCTTGCAATGTTTACATGCAATGCTTGAATAAGTAAAACATGATTTGTCCCAAAATCTGCCCTAAATTGGGTGAAAAGGTGTCTTGAACAGGTCTGAAAAGCATTAAATTTAACTGTATGATACCTGTAGGCATCCTGACAAGGTCTGCTTGCTGGAAAGTTTTCAGCCAAATTTTGTGTCTGTCTTCAGTGGATGGAGTTGTCTGCTGAGCAAACTTTCTTTTCAGATGAAGGCCACTAGATGGTGCTGAAAGTTGTATAAAACTTAGCAGTAAGTGGACTCTGTGCTGGATTTTTTAAAACATATTTCTGAGGTCAAAAATGAAGTTTAGATTCAGCTCAGAGGATGTGGTCACAGATTCCAAGGGAAATATGTGATTTTATAGCTTTGTGGGATTCTTTGCCTTATTTTGATGCAGTGTGAGTCAGGCATGTACAACAGCAAATTAAATCTGATGGATTTTCTTCAGATGCAGCAGGCTATATTATTCTTTATATATATTCATTTATTATATATTTAAATATATATTCTATTTATTCTGCGGTATTGCATTCTTCCCATGTTTTGAAAGAAATTTATGATGGGAATTAACAGTTTGATAAATTGTGTTTTTTTTTGTTTTGTTTTGTTTTTTTGGTTTTTTTTGACTAAGCTACAGTGTAAGTGGTGCAGGATCAACCTTTTGAAATATAATTACCACAAATATATTTTTAAAATTATTTGACAAACATTTTTAAGCACTTTTTTCAGGCCATTCTCTTGTTTTTATTTTATTTTATGTATCCATTTTTATTTCTATTTCGTTTATTTATTATTTTATTTAGTTATTTTTTTCTCATTTCTTCCTAAGTTGCTCATTGTCTTCTTTCCAAAGAAATCAAGCCACTTTGCTGAGGTGTCATACAGTTAATGAAGCTCCTGCTGTGAAAGCATACACATAAAGCATGCTGGTCAGATAGGGGAGATAAAAATCTGTCAGATCGATGCACTCTTCAAAGATCAACCAGCTGCAGCTCATGTCACAATTTGTTCTGAACAAAAGAGGGGAAAAAAAAGTTGTGGCACGTGACGAGTCAGCTGACTGTCTGCGCCTTTCACAAGACCGAGCCGAGCAGAGGAGACACTCACACCATAACATCTGTTAGCAGAGTGCTGTCGACCGACGAGCCTTCAACAGCTCTAGTCTACCTTTGTTTTGTACACTTTGTGGACGAGGAAGCGGGACTGTCTTGAACCTCCTGCCCTGCCTGTGTCCACCTCACTTGGGGAAGACGACGACGACGACACTCCGGTCTGCACTTTTTGGGAGGTACTGGCAAAACACCAGCTAGCTAGCTACATTGTTAGCAGCCTGTTACCCGGCGTTGTGTCGAAACCCCTTTAAATTTGCCTGTGGGTGCAGCATGAGACTCATACTCTCAAGTTAAGGTGTTAAACTGCACCGCTGAGTGTTACTTTCATTTTGTCCTGGTTCTTGTCCCTCACAGAGGCTGCAGACGAAGACAATGAGGCTCCCCTCGCTGCTGGGGCTGATAACCTGCACCCTGGTGTTAATGATGTTTGGGTCCTGCCGTCCAGCACCGACCTCAGAGCAGCCCAGGATGATGTTCATGGAGCAGTTTAGTCTTCCAGGGGTCGGGTTCAACTGGAGAAATGTCACCTGCCCCCTGTGCAAAGCACTCTTCACCATCGTTGATATCGCCCTTCTGGTAAGGTTTTAACATGTCTCTTACTCAGGCTACTAAAGAGGATATTGAAATATACATGTATCATTAGCAAGGTATTTTTATAGACTCAGTTGCCAGTTTAGTAGGCACACCTTGCTAAAACCAGTAGAGCAACCCTGCTGTAAATCCCACCCTCATGTATATTGTTAAATTTGAGTTGCAGCTGTTCAGTGATGATTTTTATGGTTATTCTGGAGGTGTTTTAACCATCTGAAATTTTGTCCACCCTAGTTTATATAAGCATGTTAAATTACACCTCTCAGTATGACACAAAACAATGCAACAGCACCACAATCTGCAGCCTCCAAAATAAACGCCTTAATCAGTTTCAGCAAAAACTGAAATTAAACCTTAGTGTAGGTCGGAGTCAAGATCAAGATAAACTGTAGTGTCAGAGTCCTAATATATAATAATGGTAAATGAAAGATTAATGTTTTTAAATGCATCAAAATGTTGTTCCCGTAGTTTGCGTGCGTCTGTTTGTTCATTTTATAACCAGGCAACTATGTCTGACCTCCTGTTTACCAAAGTATGGGGAAATGGTTGCACGAACTTCCTTGTCAGATGTCACAGATATTTGTAGCTTTTCTCAGTTTGGAAATATTGAATTTAATATAATTTATTTATTAAAGGTTAAGATATGAGTATGGTTAGGCTGGTAAGATGATAATATGACCAGAATCCTGTTGCTCAGTGCAGACAGACTACTTAAAAGATTAATTTATATGGGGTTACTCAAGTTTGCAAGCATAAGTGACATGCAACACTAATACTTCCATATGGGGAAAGTCCAGTTCTTCCTCTGCCCCTTGAAGAAGTGAGAAATGGGATTTCTTTTTATATCTCCTGGTGTTCATAGCTGATTTTAGCACAAATGCATTCTTCAGATTTCTTGATCATATGGTCTCTTTGTCGACCTCAAGTGCTCCTGTCATCCAGCAGCTGCAGCTGTTGACCTTAAAAAACATGCTTTCAAAATTGGCCAGATTGATGTTCCTTCAAATCAGAAGTGTAAATATTACACTTCAGTGCTGCATGCATCCAAGCGTGTGACTTGTCCATAATGTCAAGTGTTACATTGTGGTCTAGTAAGTTGGAATTATAGATGATTCAGTTCAGTTTCAGCTTGGCTCATTTTTCAGGAAGTTTGAGGTTTTGACATCGGTGAGTAAAAGCTCTTGACAAAGGCCCCTTCAGGTTTACTGTTACATTTACTTGTGCTGTCACACCTCTAACCTCATCCTGCTCTGCCTTTGTTACCTCTTCTAGAGTGACGTAAATGAAGAGCGAGTAGCACATGCAGTCGGTGAGGCGTGTATCCGTCTCCATCTGGCTGATGAGCAAGTGTGTCGAGAAATAACAGAGTTGTTCAGGGCCGACTTCATCCGGGCTCTGCAGCAGTCCTTGCTGTGGCCCAGTGAAGCGTGCGCCCTGCTGGTGGGCCCTTCCTGCGGCAAATTTGACATCTACGACCCCTGGAACATCACCCTGCCAAAGGTCCCTAAGCCCCCTGTCACACCACCTTCTCTTCCCAAACCTGGTTCTCCACAGAGCAGGGTCCTGTTTCTAACGGACATCCACTGGGACCAGGTGAGTGTTATCCATCTAAAAATCTGTCTATTTAGCTGAAAGTAAAGTTGCCATTTTCCTGGGACATTTGTAGTGACTAAGCAGAAGATGCTAGGAGGATTTTGGTCACCTGACTTTGTTTTGGATCAAGCCCTGCTTCTAAAAATAATCCCCTCCCTACAGGAGTATGTAGTCGGCAGCGCAGCAGACTGCAAGGCCCCTCTGTGTTGTCGCAAAGACTCAGGCTCCCCCAGCTGGAGGCGGAGGGAGGCTGGGTACTGGGGAACCTACAGTAAGTGTGACCTGCCTCGGTGGACGGTGGAGAACCTCCTGGAGAATGCTGCCAGAGATGGACCCTGGGACTGGGTCTACTGGACTGGAGACATACCAGCACACAATGTTTGGGCTCAGACCAGGAAACAGCAGCTGTCTGAGCTTACGACTATCTCCAGGCTCATCCATAAGTAATTTCTCTTTAGGATTTACATAAGAAACATTATTGCTCCTTTCACACGCAACATAATGGGCATGTGGTCTAACTATTAGTGCAGATAACTTAACCATTCAGCCATCAGAGTATTTTTTTTAATAGAATAATTTGTGTAACATGGTTTTGAAATGTTAGAATATTGATATTATTAGAATTTCTGGATAATGCAGTTGCCCTAATTTAACTTCAAAGTGGTCTTGTTCTTGGACTCGAAACATAACTGTTTCTGCGGCTGCTTGGTCATATGTTTGTCATGTGTTGCCTGATCCAAACAGCTTTGACTCTTCCTCATATCTTCTGTCCAGATACCTGGGAGCAAATGTGACAGTTTACCCTGCTGTGGGGAACCACGAGAGTACACCTGTGAACAGCTTCCCGCCACCCTTTGTTCGTGGCAACAGGTCCAGCGCCTGGCTCTACAACACCATGGCAGAGGAATGGGCACCGTGGTTACCAGAGCAGGCTTTACAGACTTTGAGGTTTTTGATAGTCTTGTTTTTATCATATTTAAATGGTTATTGCATGTTGACATTGTTGTGCAGGTCGGGCCACCCTGCAGATAAGATGTAAGCTCTGTTGTTAAAGAGTAACATCAAGCAGTGGCTTTGTTTTAGATTATAAAGTAGGAACTGTTTATGTCACATGTTTGCTCTTGTAGTTTCACTTTGATTGAAGTTCACGTCCCTATGCTTAGCAAACAGAAGTGGTCACATTTCTCTGAATATTGTTCCCTATCAAGAGGGTTTGGAATTTTGATGGGTGCCTGCGAGGGTGATTTTGACTTTCTGAATCCTTCACCTATGTCTTTGGATGTAATTTCAGATATGGAGGATTCTACACGGTGGAGATTCAGCCTGGTCTGAGGATGGTCTCTCTCAACATGAACTTTTGTGCTCGAGAAAACTTTTGGCTGATGGTGAACTCTACAGATCCTGCTAACCAGCTGCAGTGGCTGGTCCATATTCTCCAGGAAAGTGAGGACAAGGGGGAGAAGGTGAGTGGGCTATTTAGGTAGCTTAAAGGGATAGTTTGAATCATTTGTAAGTGGGAAACATGTGAGGTAGTTATCTATAGTAAGTAGGGATGCACCGAAATGAAAATTTGTGGCCGAAGCCGAATAATATTAAACGCTTGGTCGGATACCGAGTACCGTTTTTTTAGTTTTTCATTAGTTTTTGCAAATGAACCCCCTCCAGATTAGTGTTGTCACGGTACCAAAATTGGGACCCACGGTACGATACCAGTGAAAGTATCACGGTTCTGAGTAGTATCAGGATACCACAGCAAAAATGAGGCAGATGTGCCTTTTGTCATTTATAAAAAGATAAATCACTTTTCTATAATACATCAATGATATTTCAATGGAATAAATTACTTATTGACTTATTCATACTTCAAAAACAGCATCAATAAGTGATTAACAGAAGGGGGATCAAAATAAAATAAATAAATAAAATAAGAATCAACCAGCCACCCTCCTCCCCTGACAGTCCCTTCATAAGTAACGAACAGTCCTAAAGTGCGGTGAGGTTTGTGAGCCATTACCTGCCACAGAGAGAGAAATGTGAACGGCTCGTTTCTCCTCTGATACGCCACATACTGTGTGCCGCCATGGCTCGGCTGTTCAGGTACTTTTGGGCAGTCATGACAATAAGTTATTCACCTAGAGCCGGACTTCTCCGTCGCCGGTAAGCTGTTATCATGCACCACTGTATTTGACAGGAATACGCATTCCTGTCCGTGTCTGTGACCCCCGTTCAACCCACAACCGGCGGGATTCGCCGTTTCGTTTCTGCTGCTGGTTGAAATCTGTACTCACACAGTGTGCTGAATGATTTATTTTGCCCACACAAAACTATTTTTAGTCGCAAATGCGAGTGCGGTGACGGACGGAGTAAAATATCGCCACACTGCCGACATTTTACTCCGTCCGTCACCGCATGCTGTTTGATTGCGTTATCAAAACACGCCGCTATTATTTGGCCTTGCTTTTCACTTATTCCACCGAATACCGAATCTGTGTTTTTGTTTTTTTTTTGTTTTTTTTTTTGCAATATTTGGCCAAATATATTCGGTTACCGAATATTAGGTGCATCCCTAAAAGTGTCTTACATACAGTAGACGTCGGTTTGCATGTACCCTGTTTGGAGAAGCTGGCACGAGTACTGAAACAGAAGCTAAGGAATGTACAACTCTTTATGTACTTTAGCCCCCTAAACAATGTCCCACTAAAAATCAGTTTAAGTGCATGCTATATTTGGGAATATTTTCACAGCTTTACCTTGCCATCACACAGCGATTTCCGATGGGTAACTGAAGCCATTGCGTCACCCTCTTCAAAGCCAGACTCTTCTGAGAAAAACAGTAATTTGATATTACTAAACACAGGAGCTGCTGATTCACTGCTGCTTTGACCAGTTAGTTTGTGTTATTGTGTGACTTTGGCATTTAAAAGGATTAATACAGAATCACCAACGTCACACAATAACACAAATTAACAGATGCAACGGTAGACCAGCAGCTCCTGTGTTTAGCGAGCTAAAATGACTGTTTTTATGAGTGGAGTCTGATGACTTTGAAAAGAGCATAGATGAGGAAGTAAACTGTAAATGGTTTCCCTGTCTGAAATGGATGTCTGAAGGTAAGGTAAAGCAGTATTCTCAGTGTACCATATGCATGGCTTAAATATGTTTTGCTGCTGCCCCTGTCCACAGCCGTACATCACTTAGCTTCCGTGGCGGTACTCCTGTCCGCTTCCCAAAACTGAAGGCATGCCCATTGGCTGTAAAAAAAAAAAAAATAGAGGGCATAGCTACTGTGCATCACCCATTGGTTTGTTGACTCTCATTTTAAAGCTTCAAGTTTGGAGTGAGGGGTGGTTATGACTGAGAAGCTGAGGACACTGTCTACAGACAGCCTGTCACTCAAAGTGGTGGCCCACTCTTGATAATGAATATATAATTTTAAGCCTTAACAAAATGTAAATGGGTGACTCATATAAAAATTCATCCCCATACAGTTGTCATGAAGAGGGAGATTAGCTACAGATACCAAAACTGTTGTCTACAAGTACAAAAAAAAAATCAAGATTCAAGAGGCTTTATTATCAATTCTGCAGTTATGTAACCGGCATACAGAGAATCAGAACAACATTTCACTTTGAATCGATCCATGGTGCAGACAGTGCAAAAGGATACGTTTAAAATAGAAGAGGTAATACAAAATGAAAATAAATAAGAGCAGACATTGCAAAGCTAATAAAACACTTACTGTGGAATCAGTGTGGCTCAGGTTCATGTCCCACCTTAGCCACTTGCTTCATTCTGGATGTGGATAATGACTCTATGGCTTTCTTGTTTTACTTCCCTTTTATCACTGGAACTGAACATGTGATTGCAATAAAATGTTTTTTTTTTATTGGTGCAATAATGTTCTTCTATGTGGTGTCATTTCCTCCTTAATTTAGGTACATATCATTGGTCACATTCCACCTGGCCTGTGTCTTGGCAGCTGGAGCTGGAACTACTATCACATTGTCAACAGGTAGCAACATTAATCACTTAAAACAAAAAAATGCAAAACCCCACAACTGTTAGAAATTGTTGTAGTGCAGTTGCAGTACATCTTTTTTAGAGGACATGAAGTTATGTACACTCAGCAGTGAATTTAATAAGTAACACTAATGTCCCCAATGTCGGTTCATAGCTGCTGTCTATTGTGCAGTAGCTGTCATGTATTTTAAGTGCAATGCCAGTATATGGTAAATCTACCCAGATTATCTGTAGTCAGATAAGCTTGTGGTTGACTTATTACCAGCAACACGTGTTTCACTTCCTCTTCGTTTGCATAGCTGGATCAGATGTCTTTAGATAGATGCTTGTGTGGTGTTGTGAGTCCACTTAAATGTAGATACAAGTTGTTTTGCTTTTAATTTAAAGGTCAGTGGCCTACTGTGGTTAAAGTAGCTGCATGCAACAGTCTGACCTTTTGCAAAAAGACATGAGACTAGTTGTAAAGTTTTCTCTTTTTGTTTGATATCCCATTTTTCCCAGATATGAAAGTACAATTACCGGACAGTTTTTTGGCCACACACACATGGATGAGTTCCAAATGTTTTATGATGAGGAAACAATGACCCGCCCGTTGGGAGTGGCATTCATTGCTCCCAGTGTTACTACTTACGTTAATCTTAACCCAGGTGAGTTCATAAACGAGTTGAGTGTTCTCCCAACATTTTCAGAAGCAGCACACGGGGAAAAAATTGTAATCCTTTTTCTTGTTCCAGGTTTCCGAGTCTACTATGTGGATGGGAATTACCAAGGCAGTTCTCGGCTGGTGCTTGACCATGAAACGTACATCCTGAACCTCACAGAGGTAAACCACAGTCCAGGAGATCCACGTGGCCCAGAGCAGAACCCCAAATGGACACTGCTGTACCGCGCCACAAAGGCTTACGGTCTGACCAGTCTGTTCCCCTCCGACTACAACGGGCTGATGCAGACCTTTATAAAAGATGACCGAGTCTTCCAAAAGTTCTGGTACCTCAGACATAAAGCACATGTGTCAGAGCCCTGCAAAGAGACATGCAAAACTACACTGCTCTGCTTTCTGCAAAGCGGGCGGTATGATGAGCTGGAGCAGTGCGACCTACTCCACGGTTTTGGAGGGAACTTGGCCCGGGCTGCCAGAAAAACCCTCTGTTAATCTGAGGAAGTTTGGACTGAATGTGTGGGTGAGGAAAAAGCAATATGACCAAAAAAAAAAATGAAATTGAGCAGAAAAAATGTCTTTCTTGTTACTAGTTGGTCAGCAAGGACTGTTGAATTTGTTCAATGACAAAGTCCCCTAAGCTATTGCTCATTACTTTGACAGTTGGCTGACTTTGTGAACCTGACATGGAGTCTGAAGAGTTCTGTTATACCTTGTGGTTACTCAAACATCTAACTGACTGTGATTGTAACAGGCCTTTTGGTTTGTCAACTGCTGTTCTGCAATGCCAATTTCGCAAAGACTTCTCGGTTTACTTGAAATGCACAGTATTGCAGGAGTTGTGTAGTTTGATCAATGTGGTCATGCTCTTGGCAGTTCTACTGAAATGGGTGCCTTGTATCTGGAAAAATAATGCTAAGCATATCTATGCTAAACAATCTTGCAACTTTAAAATGCTGTTGTGCACAGAATAGCTTGCACCCAGTCTCAAAATTATTCTTGATGTTAACATCCTTCAAATTGAGCTTCATAACATCCGAAGACTGATTTTAAAGCAGGAAGTTTGCATTATAATTGATCTCTTAGTGTAGGCCTGTCCCACAGTGCAGTGTTATCATTACATTTGCCGGGATTTGAAGGTTGTAAAGCAAATCAGTAAGCCTTTTACTTCATTAAATGTGGTGGATGAATGGATCTCAGGCATCACTTCTCAGGTTTGGCCTCTGTGAATTTGCTCCGCAGCACACGGTATCTTCGCTCAATCATTTTGTCTGGGACTTTTGACTGAGATACAGGTCAGTTAATTACTAACCTTAATTCGCTGCACCATCTGCCTCAGCATAGATGTCTTCAAACCTAAATAAGGAACAGTATTTCTCATTGAGGTTTACTTCTGTCTGCACTTTAATTCTTTGTTAGCTAGTCAACGTCATGGTTTGGTGGACCCAAAGTGTGACGAGCATGGGAAGCCCCTTAGATCTTGGTCTATGCGACTTGTGGCGTAATGTGAGCATAACTTGTAATTAAACTTGTAAAATAAGAAATGATTTAGAGAGTGTGTAAATTATGAATTAAAGATGAAATCTGATAAATGTCTACTTGTTTTGTGTTTGCTGAGAGGGAAAGATATTTTGAAAGAAAAGGTTTTGTGGCAATACATTAGTTAAAATACCAAAAGTCATAAACAGATGACCAATAATGCTTTTGATTCACAATTGGCATTGTGATATTCAAACCTAATACAGCTGCGTAGCATATTTACAGATGTATGCAACTCACAGGGCTCGGAATAGCTTTTTTCTGTGTGCATGTAACTTCTAAATTCCATGCATCAAAATGAGTTTACCTGCACTACATTTTGTTTACAGCACCATCTGGTGTATTTTTCTTTTGTTCGTGCTTGCCTCTCACCACTTTGGCATTATAGGTTATACATTTGTTTTTCACTGCGTTAGAAAATGGAGTTTTGTCACAGTTTGCAGCAAAATGGAACGGTAAGAGAATAGGCCTGCAGCCTCAAACTCTAGTTTAAGATGGAGCTGTGTCATACCTGTTCTGTAAACCACCGTGAGCACATTTGTGGGCACCTGTTTCTCGTGTGTCACCCTGTGTTCTGGTAAACCGCTTCACCTCACTGAGTACATTTCCATCTGATTTCCTTCTCTAATAAACCACAGTGCATACATATTCTAGCAGCACCTAAACATGGTACATTAGAAGAAAAAGAGTGCTTAGAATTGACTTAATGTTTCAGGGGAGAAGAATTAATAATGGCACTGGGAAATAGTTCAAGACTCAAGAAATGGACTGTGTCAAACCTTTCAGCATTATTATTTCATCAGGAGTAAATGTTTCTCTGATTCTGTTTCAGATTTCTTATTCTATTTTTGGACACCCAAAGGAGTCACGAAGCATACAGACATCACATTATTTAATTCTTCACATATCTCTCCATTGTAAATTTCACTTTAAGCGCCATGACTCATCAGAGCAACGCTGCAGCCTACATGATTTGACCCGGTGAGCAACCCCACTGGTCTCAAGATCATACATGTGAACTTATCATTTTGTGCCTCTCTTCAATTTAGACACCAAACTCTCATTCAGTTCTTGAGTTAGTGTTCAAACTACCAACTTCTGCTCACCATCCATCATTCAAGGTACAACTGTAACAAGCCACTTCGTTGTTCTAAATGGCTTTTATTATGGGTCTGAGAAGAACATAGTGACACCGAAGTCCTCCTTGTACAGGTCCCAGGTTTTTGGTTTGTGTGGGTTGTCCAGCTCTTCCCTGGATAGAAACAGCCTGTGGAGAGTTTCACAATCAATACTGATGTCAAAAGAAAATATGAAAACTTTTGAGTCAGGAGCTAAAGGAATGATGTATCAGACACATACTTGTTATCCTCTATGAAGGAGGTATTGAACCAGAAGTAGAACGGGACATCCTCGTATCCTTTTGGAAGACCCTAAGGGGAATGATGAAAGATAAAGTGAATTATAGGACAATCAGGCTGAACACCAGCTTTACTCTCATATGTAGTTACAAGGGGAAATTGTAAGCACTCACAGCACTCGATTCAAACATAACCTTCACGTCCCCATCAACCACAGGCCCATTCTGTAGGCTGATGACTGCTGCGTTGTTGCCCACATCAGGAAATACCTAAAAGAAAAAAAAAAAATTCATACATTCAACAAATGAATCCGTTTGACCTAATGAGTGCATGTGCAGAGTGTGTGAGACTTACTGTGCAGTTCTCCTGTTTGGCACACACACACTGAAACACCAGCTCTTTCCTCACAATTATCTTCACTTTGAGATCACTGCCATCACCTTTACCCACACCTGGGTGAGAGCACAAAAACAGCAACATATTAATGGACACAGCAATACTACAGATAAAGTTACATGTTGGAGTGCCTGGGGTTTTACCTGCTATGGAGTGGATGCGGATGCTCTTGATCCTGAGGCTTTTAGGTGGAGGCAGCTGTCTGTTGAACTTGGTCTTCATGACCTCATAGTACCCCACGTACCGGCTCTGTGGTTCAAAGACAGCATGTTCCAATACTGACTCAGTGTCTGAGGTTTCATGCTCATGCTTCTCATACTCATAGTCTCCACTGACAATCAGTTCAATATGACTCAAACTGTGAGAACTGATCATAAGCTTATGGTAAGTATATGGTAAATGTGTGATGCATTCTGTGTGTACATAATACAAATAAATATTAAATACGGTGTATATGGTAAATGATGATACTGCTAAGGATTGCAGTATCTTTCAAACCATTTTGATGGAATAATTCTTGTTTGTGGAAAAGTGAGCTGTCGTAGTTTAATTTTTCATTGTACCACTGAGAGGCGCCAGTCACCTTCTTTCAATTTCCACACAAAGTCCTGAAATGTAGAGTTGCAACAATTCATTGATCACTTGTCAGCTACTGAAATTAATCACCACCTAATTTGACAATTAATTTAAGTTTGTTTTTTTTTTGTCAAAATTCTTTGATTTCAGCGTCTTAAATGTGAATATTTTCTGTTACTTTTGCTCCTCTTTGACAATGAACAATCGACACTGATTTTTTAAAAACCAAACAACTAATCGATTGAGAAAATAATTGACAAATAAATCGACAATTAAAATAATCATTAGCTGCAGCCCTACTGAAATATTTAACATTCTTAATTAATGCCTCTATTGAAAATAGTCTTTGTGGGGTGTTGGTGGCTTAGTGAATAGAGCAGGTGTCCCATGCACAAAGGCACTGCCTTGCTGCAGCGGCTGCAGGCTGGACTCCAGCCTGTGGCCCTTTGCTGCATGTAATTCCCCCACCCTCTCTCGCTCTCTCTCCCCATTTCACACTTTCCTGTTCATTAAAGGCAAAAGCCCAAAAAATAATCTTTAAAAAAATAGTCTGTGTTGGTTTAGCCCCTGAGTGACTTGTTCATACCTGGGAGGGAGTCTCCACTCCCTGAAACTTGGAGCTCCGACTCTTGTCCGTCCTCCTCTCACCAAAATACTCCAGACTGTCCTGGTGGACAAACAGAAATCAATGTTAGTAAATGTTTCAAACTGTTTGTGATCATTCATTAACTTTTGCTTGAGCAAATCTAACACGTACCTGTGCGCTCTCAAACTGGTCACTGTCTATTAACCAGGTGCATACCATAGTACCTGTGCGTCCTGTGACAGAGAGCAGTAGGGGGTAAACAAAGAGTGAAAGTTACATATTTTCTCATTTCTCATTTCGCATTACCTTTCCCTCCTTTACAGTGAATAGCGATGATGTTTTTGGGATCAGCAGACATCCAGTCCCTCACATTTGCTGTGTATTTCAGCATGTCCCTGAAAAAGACAGTATAACACACAATCATAAGCTGGCAAACTATTATACAACATGTAACAGTAGTTAGTGATACATCCTGTTTCTGTATGTGTTCATAATACTACTTACAAAAACAGCGAAGGAGTGCTTTTTAAAATGCGATAAGATAAACTTAACTGACACCACCACTGGAGAATTTAAGACTCATTTGCAGGCATTATGGTTGTGTGAATAATGCTAACATAATGTATCAATGTCATTACTATGATAACAAAAGGCCCCATTATGTAGCTGTTATCTAAGTGCTTCAGTATGATTACAAGCAAAAGGGAGAGGTGAAACAAAACATCACATGGAAAATGTTACTCACTCCAAGGAGGGGACATTGTGGTCATCAATGAACACCCGCTCAACCTTGTAGTGGAAGAACTGGGGGTCGTAGCCTTTCTCACCTGGAAACAAATGATGATGTTTGCATGGTTTGTGCAGTTATGCATAAAAAGGGCATGCAGTGCACGTGACGAGAGGAGGTGTCAACTTACTGCACAGGTTGTAAACTTTATAGTGGCCTTCATGTTTAGTGTCTAAGAACCTGGCCACCTCCTGCAAAGACAGGGAGAAGAATATGTCAAAACACCTGCCTGCCTGTATGTGTATATGTGTGTGTGTGTGGGTGGGTGTGTGTGTGTGTACTTGGGGTTCTGTGGGTCTACTGAAAGTTCCTTGTAAAAATGGTGCCTATGAATGGACTTCATTATGAAACTGGCTAGTGTAATTAGATTTAAACTATCTACAGTGTATTTAGGTGGTGTAAGTCTTACCCTGATTGGATTCCTGTAGAATGACTGCTTCCCAGAGGAGGGGAAAGACATGGCGATGACACGGTCTAGGGAGGTGAGGAAAGATGCAAACAATTTTTTAGTCATCTCCACATATTTTCTGACATGCATGCATGGTGTTTTTTGTGTTATACAGCATGTACCTGTGACATAGGTTAGGTCAAGGTCAAATCCATCCTTCTGATAACGCCGCTTGTTCTCAGAAACCTGAGAAAAATAACAAGTCAATTATCAGGAACTAGTAGACATCTTCTCTCGTGATGCCTATCCCAATTCCACACTGCAGCAATCCTCCAGACGATATTTACTAAATGAGCTATTCACAGTTTTCTATGCATCCTTGGTGACAATCTTACCATCCTCCTGGTGACCTTCTCCAGCTCTTTCCTCTGAGCTGCCAGTCTGAAAACCCTCACCAGGATTATTATTCTCAGGAAACGGAAAAACGACACCACCCTGATAAACAGAGAATGGAAAAAATGCATTCTTATGAATCATTGAACAAATGCTAACATCTTAATGGTGTTGAGTATAATGTATTCAACATTAATACAAGGTATTTAAAAAAATATGATGTACTGCAGAATTATGTTAGGGTTAGACAATATTGCTGAAGTCAATATTGTATTGCTAACCAGTATTTTAAGACGTCAGTATACAGGCACACAAATGTTATCAATTACCCTGTGGGATTAGATCTACAATCAGGTGGAAACTGGGTGGAGCTAATCTGGGAATCACATGATGTCACTGACATTTGTTTTTTAAAAATCCTGGAAATCCTGGAAATCCAGTCCACACAAGTACTACTGTAAAAAAAATCTCAGCCAAATGAAAACGCAAAGCACAACTTAAGTGCTCTCAAGAGCTCGCCAAGCCATTTTGCAGTGATACAACCGTATCTCTAAAGCCACGCAAAGAAGAAGTTGTTGGTCAATCAGAGGCCTGAAAAATAGCTATTACCAATTGGCTACTTGGAGCCGTAACCTCTGTGGCACATTCTGACAGCTCAATTACTCAATGTATTGGAAAAATAACTGTGCATTTATGTGTCAACATGTAAAAAGTCCTTTTAGCAAAGTTAGAGCCAGCACTATTATGTTCACCTCCACCGTTGCATGCAATGTTGCCTCATTTGTGATGCCTCACAAGGACACAATGGCGCACACTCACACGTCTCAAGCCAGAAACTCTGTTTGCTTTGTCTACATGTCAACACAAACCCTGGACAGAGTTTTACAAAAGATCCATTTTCAGTTACCAAAAATGCAGTTTATGTGTGGACAAAAGGGAAAAGCTATGTCCTCACTTGTACCCGTGTGTGTAGACAAGGCCTATGAGGTGCAACACAACTAACAGGAGAGTGAGAGAGATGTTAACTAAGCAGTTTGTACACAGACCTGAGAAGAGATCACGTAACACAAGGTATAACACCTGCATGGACAGACTATAAGGGGCTTTAAATATCAATCAGTCAGTTTCAGGATCATTACAAATCAATCTCCAGGTACTAAACATAAACCAAATTCAAATCTTCCTTCAGAAGATGCACAGCCTCCATGTACTTTTGTAAGTCTTTATCCACTACACAGAAGACGTCATTTCTAGTAAATCCATGTTTGTTAGCTGGGAGAGCAGGGGCAAGCAGGTACCTGGGGATGAGACTGGCTCCTGACAGGTCAGTGAAGGTGTAGATCATGGTGACCACCAGCGTGATTACCACAACACAGGCATCTACGATGTTCAGCTTGGAGCTGAAGTAAACTCTGAACCTAAAAGACACAACATGAGAAAGTGAGCTGAGGAAACTTAACAGATATTACAACTACTAGCATATGTCTGAATCTAACATTACTGTAGTATAAAGTTATGTATTCAGTGACACTAAACTGGAACTGAGTCAGTAGGTTTCCCAAGGACCGGTCCCATACATGCCATACGCTTCCTGTTCAGCTTCCTCTCCATAACTTCCTGTTTAACAGCTAATCACTCTTGATTTCTGCTGACAAGGGACTCTAGGGCTGTTTGCATCACTCTTTCAAAAGATTCTTGCTCTCAAATTCAAAAGCAGTTGTGCAGTGATAACTGAAGACTTGGGTAAACTACATGTGAATATATCAGATACAGTTTATAATATATTGAATGAATGAATGAATGAATCCCCTTCTAATAGCAAATAATTGACATAAGCTTCAGAAGTGGCTATACTGCTACACTACTGCATGCAAGGTCTTGCTTTCTCACTCACCCTTGCACATAAACTCGCAGGAGGACGTCAGCGAGGAAGAAAAAGGAGATGATGAGGGACACAGCCTCTAAGGCATCTCCAACATCTCTGCTCTTGGCTGGCAGGGACAGGTCCACAATCACCAGCACAAAGTCCACAAGGATCAGTACCACTCCAAATACACTGGACGACAAGACAATCAGCATTAGCAAACACCACCAGGTAAGGACAGAACCATCATTGGCCTCCTAAAAACACTCACCGAAATCCAAAAGACATAACAAAGGGTTCAATCTTCTTCCGGATATTGCTGCATAGGAAAAAAGAATGTTAGTCAGTGGATGTGCTTCTGAATAAAAGTGTTGCATACTGTCTGGCAGCAAACTTACTGATACATAGTGTCTGGTACCACACTGTCATCCTTTCCATCGTCAATCTCCACTGAAGCATCCTCCATCTTTGCTATGTTTCTAATAAAAAGATGTGCAAGATGAAATGTTCACAAAAAGCAGGCCGATAAGACACAACACCCTGCAAAACACCACCACGTTCACATATACAGCAACATTACTCACCCATTCACACCTGAATCTGACCCTGGATTGAAATGGACAGAGGACATGGTGTGTGTGTCTTCCTTCTGGCTTTGTTCTGAACGTGTGGTTTCTGCATTTGAAAACAAGAGTGCAAATAGTCAATCTCCACAGTTACAATGCAAAAAAGAAAGACAAGCGAGAGGGGGAAAACTTTGTGTCCTGTCCTGAAATACTGTATCTCTCTTTGAAAGAAAGACAAGCACTTTAATTATGAAGCTTCTAATCAGCATCCAGGGTGCATTAGTGCTTCCTGAATCAATCACACAGCAAGTGCTCTGATTAGCCGTCGGTGCAAAACATAAAAGCAAGCAAGGAAATCAGTAACTGCTCCAGAAAGTCAAGTGAAAAATAAAAACAAGCAGATTAAACAACACAAACCACCCGCTTTTCAGCTCCTCTGGGCCAAGCACCTTCCCACAGTCCCCTCTTCTCCTCACAGACTGTTTGTTTACCCGATGGAAACAAATTAATCCCCAAAAAGTCTCGAAACTCTCACCGCCTGCTCACCGTTAGGGCTGTCATTCGTGATATTATACGGGAGTTAGTCTTGTGACTTCTTGCGAGGACAAAGGAAGACGGTTCAAAGGTTAACCGGGTAGATTTTTTTTTCTTTCAGTCCATCCACTATTCCTCTGCGTTTCTGCAAACGTAGCGGTTTGGGACTTCCTGGAGCTCAGTGAAAAACGCTCGGCCCTCTTTTCTTCCTCCGTTACTCTTTAGTCATCCTTCCGTCTCACAACCGCTCATTCACACGAAAACTGACCGAGTCTGACCATAACCTCTCCGTGCAGCGCACAGCTGCTGTGCCCACTTGTATCGTCTCAAAATGTTTCTGAGTCAACAGGCTGCTGCAGCCATCTCACATCTCCCTCCTTTCTGCAACATCTGGTTTTAATTGCAATGCGCATTCCCGAGCACCAAAAGTCCTATCCTGGTTTCTAGAGGCGGACCATGCAAGGTACCTATATAGGCTATAGTATGATGGCAAAAACTGAAAGCTTTGTGTTGGAGGGAGGTACCTGATTTTTTTATTTGCAAATTCTGCAGCATGTGTGGACATTATATTTCCCAGGTAAAAGTGTGAACCATTAGAAAATATCATTTGGCAAAATTAATGAAAGGCTAAATTAAAGTTAAAGGACACAGCAGACTGTGGCAGAATAATAAATTACAGCCTACAACATCACTGACTGGCTCTCTTTTTCACAGGCTTTCAGAGTACTAAAAAACTAAGTAATGGTAGAAAATTACGTCATTTTATCAGCAAAAAATGTAAAAAAAAAAAATAGATATGTAGGCTATATAAATAAATTAATTCTAAAAGTAAAACCGAGTAAAAATGTAGATTACACACGGTAGAAATTGTCACTATGTGTGTCATGCCAGTAAAAATACAAATTTTTTTTTGTTCACTGACCACAGACTAACACCAGGGGGAGCCATATCCACATCACACACAAAGTGAATTTGCTGCTCTGTTTCATATTGTGAATTGAATAGCCCACCCGTGTCTTTTAACTGTTGGTTGGATACAATTATTTATTTTAAGATATTTTTCGGCCCTGTAAACTTGACAGGCATTATTCAACATCTGCAACCAAATCCCCTTTTCCCTTTTTACTCTAACTTGGTTGCTGTTGACTTTTGCAAGGGTAAAGCCTGGATTGTTTTGCATTTACACTATAGACTTAGACACAGGTGTTGATTTCAGGGGTGATGTAGGGAACATGTTTCCCTCAACATTTAGAACATGTGCATTTTCTAATAATAATAATAGTAATAATAATACATTTTATTTAAAAGGCGCCTTTCAAACCACCCAAGGTCACCTTACAGAGTGTGAAATAACATTCAACAGAGTATAAAATAACATACTAATGAAAACATTAAAGTAGCAGGGGACTTTAATTTTGACAAAAGTGTTAGACAATAACACCATGAACTGATGCAGAAAAGACAAGAATTAGTGAATAAAAATTCACCAGGATGCAGGAAATTAAGTGCCTGATGCTTCATATTTTCTGGCAGAGGAACCCCAACTCCCCCATTTCATGTGTTTCCCCTCCACCCCCACAATGTTAAAATGAAACCTACACTGACTGTACATATGTGCTGCCTTTGTATACAGTGATTATCTTGTTTCTGTAATATCAGCATGTTTACGTAGTCTACAATGTATAGTGTTAACTACAACAGTGTTAACATTTAGGCTATATATCTCTTCTCTGTGATGTTGGGGGATGTTACAGAAACAAAGACCCATACTGTGAATTTAATTATATTATTTGGAAAAAGGTTGATTTATAAGGCAGCTGGAGTAGAATCCTTAAACATCTATAGATTTAGGTGCGTCCTTGAACACCAGTTTATTTTGGAAGGATATTATAAATATGGCCAAGCTTACTTAGAAGGTTTATTGAAGCTGAGGGGTGAGAAAAGATATGTGGCTTAACTTAAAACAGTGACTGGTTTCTATTCTTATCTCTTCAAGAATGCCTTTTTTTGACAACTTGTACTTGTTGTGGTTGAGCTAGTTTATAGCTAGTCAAGTATTGTTATGGCAATATGAAATTTCTTTTTTATGACCATTTGTCCCTGTGTTGACATACATACATGCCCACTAGAGTTGGTGGTGGTTGGGTTAAAAACAAACAAACAAAAAAGCTTATATGTTTGAATTTCTAAGGGTCATTTACCCATACATTCAACTGAACCCTCTGTATAAGGGTCACAATGATTTCTGTTTAATGAAGACACCATGTCATTTGGGAACACACTGGTAAAACATGACTTAATACTTCAAGGAAAATAATAAACTTATTTTTAGAATGATTTTATTTATCAAAAAAAGGCATAAAAAAAAACTTCTGGTATGTAAGGAATGGAGAGTCCTGTCAACACTCTCTGTCCATGAAGGCGTTTCCAGGTCTGGGATCAGGTAACACTAGAATCCTTGATAGAGGAAGAAAAATGTCAAACTGGCTCGAGTTCAGTGTTTGGCAGAGTTTGAAAAATCTGGATCCTTTAATATGGACCATGCAGAACTGGCCCAGCCCATAAATAATACTGACATGTTTTTAGAGGAAAAGAACACTGAACCTGTAGAAAACAAGCGGAGGCATCGTGAAATGAAGGTAGGCTTGTGGCACAGAGATTTTAAAGTCTGAGGAACTGTAGTATCTGTTTATTCTTTTACCTTTAATATATATTGTGTTTATAATTTCAGACTGGTATTGGAGCAAGAGGCTTCTTCTGTAAAGTCATGTCAGGGTTGCTGTTGTTGGCTCTGGTGTGCCAAACCATGGCCTCTTCTTCACCGTTTTCAGTACGTAGCTTTTTCTTCTCTCTGAGGGTATCAGGATCTTTGTTTTTCTACTGACATTGAAAATAGAGGACGTATGGTAAAAAAAAGCATAAATTGCAGGCAAGGTTTTTTAAGAGCTGTCATTCCTAGAAAGTTTAGAGACTCCACATGAATAAAATCTGTTTCATAGATGCCTGGAGATGTGGCTCTATGCTATCGCTGGCCTATCTCTGAATATTACCATAAAACAAGGATATGTCACGCATAACTTGAAACTGATTTTCCTCATTTAAGGCAGTGGACCCATGCGGGCCAGACGTTGCAGCTCTCAAGCGCAGCATAAGGAAACTGGAGAATAAACTCTTGATCGGGTCTTGGCAGATTGAACACTTGCAGATGCACAAATACTTCCGTCCATTTCAACCTGCTGTGTCTAATACTGAACCTGAAACTGACACTGCCCCTGTTGTAAACCACAACAGCAGTGGGGCAGTAGACAGCTCTGATGGGACACTGATGACAACACTTCCACCAGCAGGCAGCTTGATCGTCCATGACAAAGGTAAGAAAAGCTCATATCATGTCATGTAAGTGTTTGGGTGTGTATTTTATGTAAAACTACAGCTTGGGATGTGACATCTACAGCGCTCACAGTGCATCAAAAAAATTTATAGGTCCTTAAATGCAACATGAAGTAAGAGTATCATGAATTAGGGATGATAAGGATGATAACTAGCAATGTCTTTTTCTGATTACTATCTGCCTAGACTGTTCAGAGCTGTTTGACAGACTGAGACCACCAAGCGGTTTCTACCGCATCAGACCCAAATTACAACAGGAACCTTTTTTGGCCTATTGTGACATGGAGGATGGAGGAGGATGGACAGTGTTTCAGAGACGTCGCCATGGAAAAGTTGACTTCAACAGGTATTTAATCAGAGAAGCTGGCCCACAAACTGTCCGGTACATGGGAGGATTTTAAATCCCCAAATCCTTGCAAAGCCCAGCATTAGATTGTTTAGGTATAGATAAAGGTCAGGCAGCTGTTTCATGTGAGGTAAAATATCTGCCTGATTCTTGACTTAGAGACTGGGTGGACTACAGAGATGGCTTTGGTGACTTCAAGCTGTGGAATGATGAGTTTTGGTTGGGGAATGAGCACATGCATTCGTTACTCTCAGAAGGTCAGAAATAATTAATTAATTAATCCCAGAATCTACTTTTATATTTTATTTTGAAATAGCAATGTTCTTTTTCCTCAAATGTTTTTGCTTTTATCTCTTTGCCCTGAAGGAAAGAACCTGGTGAAGATTGATCTAATGGACTGGGATGGAAAGAGAAGTTATGCATTTTACGAGAACTTCAGGATCACTGACGAGGCCGTAAGATAAATAGATTTTACAGTTCTGTTTTTTGTTTCGGTAACTGTGATCCTCAACATACACCAGTTGCTCTGATGCCTATTCCAGGACAAGTATCGTCTCCACTATGGGATGTATAGTGGGCAAGCTGGGGATGCTCTGACTGGTGGTGGGGGAATGGTGGAGCAGTGGTCTGCTTGCCTCAGCGGCATGCAGTTCAGCACTAGAGATCAGGTAAGTTGTCTATGCCTTTTTACCCTTATAAGACTGCTAACTATATTGGCAATATGCAGATGCTGACTGTGTTAACACTGATGATGGTGATGATCATTCACAGGACAATGACCGCTACTTGCAGGGCAGCTGTGCTCAGGAGAATAAGGCAGGTTGGTGGTTCAACAGGTGAGACCTGTCAAATTAAATCACTATTGCTCTGACTGTTATCTTCTCTCTGCTTCATTTCTGCCTAAGCATTCCTGAAAATAAATTTTTGGTTTACATTCTGATTTTTGTTTCGCCTGTTGAACCATGGCGAGTATCATATTGGTCAAGCTGAGGACACAGTTCTTTGTTTTAAACACACTTCAGTGCATCAGAGCAAATGCAGCAGCTTTAAAAATGTACAAAGGTTCAATCACCTCAATTTGTCATTTGGTAAATGCAACATCTTTGACATTAACCTTCTATCGACAGATGCCATGCAGCCAACCTGAACGGGAAGTTCTACCGCAAAGGGAAGTACAAGGGCCAGAATGACGATGGTGTGGTGTGGGGGAGCTGGAGAGGCCTTTGGTATTCCCTGAGACACACCACCATGAAGGTGCGGCCTCTGGTTTTCTTGGACGCCATGGGCAGTGGAGCAGGGGACATGTGAAAACACCAGGTCTCACATTCCCTTGTGTGATACATATGAAGCTGAATAACGAGAACAAAGATTGATGTCATGTTTAAATTCTTTGTATTTGAATTTCTCCCTTTGCTTCATCATTTGAACTATTATCAAATGTCAGTACAGTAGCTTCTATTTTTCAGTAAGCACTGATTTGTATGAAGTGTATGATATTACTCAAACAATAAAACAAACAGCATCTCAGCCACAGTGCCTCATTGAAATTAATATTTGACTGCCCTCAAGAATTGTTACAACTGTACTGTGCGTTTTGCAGAAAACACATGAAAAATGCTTGACTTATGTCACATGGAAAATAGTTCCGAAACAGTAAACTACATCACAGTGAGACTGGTCCGCACAGTTCGGTACAGTGGGATTTCACAGCACGATTAAAATCAGCACACTCAGCAGTGTAGAACATTAAGACTAAACCTGTCTCCTGTAGTGTTTTCAGTACTGTCACTGACAGCAGCTTGTGTGCGCTGTGCATACTGTAGGTACAAGGCCATGTTCAATGTGACTACAGAGACACTCTGGAGATGACTTATAATGAATATCAAAAATTGAAAATATTAAAACAATTCCATTACAAATCTGCAATAGAAAAACATGTTTAAAACAGAAACTTAAATATCTTTTAAAAATAAGTGGTTTGTTCTCCTTCTCATAGATAAGCAAACTTCCCAAATCTCTAAAATACAATACAATCGTCATTGGTGTGTGTGTGTGTGTGTGTGTGTGTGTGTGTGTGTGTGTGTGTGTGTGTGTGTGTGTCTGTGTCTGCGTTAAAGGGGCAGTTCACCCAGAAATCAAAAACTCATATTTGCCGTCTTATCTGTAGTGCTATTTATCACTCTAGATTGTTTTGGTGTGAGTTGCAGTGTTGGAGATATCGGCCATGGAGATGTCTGCCTACTTTCCTGTTGGGTTTTCAAATCTATTTTTTGGCACTTTGCAGAGTGCCATCGACTTTCATTATATTAAAGAAAAGGCAGACATCCCCACGGCCGATATCTCCAACACTCAGCAACGCACACCAAAACAATCTGGATTAATAAAAAGCACCACAGGTAAGAGACAAAATATATGATTTAGATCTTAGGGTGAATTTAAGGTTAGGAATAAATGTAAATAGTGATGGCAAGTCCTCCCTGGCGCAGTACTACAAACCTCTACTCCTCCCCTCCATATGCTGAGGACAGATCTAGGTCCAGCATCATCTGCTCTGCCTCACTCAGCCTGTAAGGTGAGCTGCCACTGCTACTGTAGCCTCCAGACATTGGCAGCGAGCGACAGCGACCTTTCCTCTGTTCCGATGGCGGTACACTAAAGGTGGAGCTGCGCTGCCGCCCCTTGACCCCAGAGCAGGACTGGGCCTCCTTTAATTTACGAGCAAGGATATTTCTCTGGATAGGCGATGGTCCACGACGGTTCCAGTTCTGCTCAGCACGCTCGGCCCGATCCACACTCAAGCTGGCGTGCCCTGCGGCTGGACCCCCGATCCCTGAGACTCCTTCTCTAACTCCTGTCTCACTACTCCTTTGCCTTTCCCCAGTACAGTGGAGGTCTGTGTTGGCATTGTTCTCAGATACTGAAATGCTGTTTGTGTTGGTTCCTGTGTGTTTGAGTTCATTGTTGTGAGAAGGAGCAGCTGTCTCTATCCAGGGCTTCCTCTGGTCATTTCTCTGGGGTCTGGGTTTAGCCCACTCAGGGGCCCCGTGCTCTGGAATGGGGTAAGAGCTGTATGGCTGCTTTTCCCGCCCTCCTTTATTCCAACAACTTCCTTCAGGAAGGGTCCGAGATCCCACCTGAAAAGGACAACATTTGTCTTTGTTTATTAAAAGGGCTTTAACTACACAAAAATATATGAACACATAAATATAGCTGGATACGTGACCTGGGTCATGCTCCTTTCTCTGAACTGTCTCGAGTGTACAGAGGATAGAGGCTGAGGTTTGGGGTCGTTAAAACTGGAGGTCCTGCGGAAATTTGGATTCTTATGGTAAGAGTTTCCCATTCCTGTATCTCCTCCTCCTCTGAAACCTGCTAACCCACTCCTCTCCACCATCTCCACCCAGTCAGCAGTGCGGTCACGCCATTTCGAATTGCCCCCACCTGCATGAGCAGAAGGACCTAGGACCAGCTCCACTCTGAGACCAACTCTGTCTGATGTGACCCTGGAAGTTTGTGACGGTGGCTCAGAAAAGGGAGCTGCAATACGAAAAGGACTGTGGTTAGCATCGTCCTGGAGGCCCAAAGGGAGTGTGGGATGAGCGAATCCAGTTGGTGTAGGAATGGGGGAGTTCGTGGGTGATGCAGATGTCTCTACCACAGTGTCATGGACTGGGCTTGAAGAGACATGGTACAGCTGTGTGGCCTCCTTTAACCCTTTCTTTTTCATTTCTTTCAACTGCTGCTGAGCCAGTCGGTACCTAGAGAGACAATTGTGTTGTTATTTCTAGGACTGGGAAGTGATAGAATAAGTTTGACAGTGATGTTCTGTGTGTGATGACAAAGAAACTATATTTCAAACGTACCCAAATATAGGTGGCAACATCTTCTGACCTGTGGGGGAAAGCCTCTCTGGGTCCTGTGAGAGAGGTATCACCAGAGGCTGTGAGAGAGGCTGACTGGCCAGGGAAGGCCTGTCTTTCTGGGCTACACCCACACCCATGCCCCCTGGTGGGCCATGTCCGTCAGTCAGGCTGGGTCTTTGGAGGCTGTGGCCAAAAATGGAAGCCTCATCTGAAAGCTTGCGTCCTCCGGGGGAATGCATGGAGCCTCTGCGGACAGAGCTGCACTGAGGGGTCTTGCAAAGCTTTCTCCACAAAGTCACCACAACAGTAGCCAGAATGACAGCCAGGCAAAGGGAGATACCTGCCACCACGACCATGTTACCACCAAGGGGGGCAGCTCCGACAGTCACAGGGGGGAGGGATGGTGAAGGAGCAGGCAACACTGGGAAGAAAGAGAAACAAATGTGTTAATATGTGATGTTTTTAATAATTATTTTCTTGTTAAATTCTGCAGAAAATCAAGGGACAGAGGGAGCGAAAAAGAAAAACAAGGAGATAAGGGGTGAAGAGACTGACCGACACAGTCCTCCAGTGAGCAGAGGGACTGTTCCTTCACCATGCCAGTGCACTGCATCCCTCCCACACCTGAGGGCAGCAAACACTCACGCACTCGCTCCCTCACGCCCTCTCCACAGCTCACACTGCACACACTCCAGGGCAGCCATGGGCCCCATGACTCTGCAGAAAAACAGATAAGCAAAACAATGTTAAATTGCAGATATATTAGAAAGTGTATAAGCCTTAATTCTGTGTTGTTAGTGTCAATATCGTGCAATGCTGGGATTATTTTGAGGGAATAAAAAGCCAGTAGAAGTGTACAAATTGGAACCTTCTACATGGAGCAGAAAAAGACACTGACTTTGGCATGTGGCTTTAAAATTTAGTGTGGCCTAAATATATATTTGTTGAAGTTGAACATTATGATTTGTTATAAATTACTAAGCTGTGTATCTGTGCACAAAATAATAAAATAACTGGATATGTGCTGACTAAGGTTGAGACTTCACTATAATCCAACATCATGCACTGTGCAGTTTGTTAAACAGGAGTGCATGGGAATGCACAAAGGTCAGTATAGTGGCATGGCTTATCAGCTGCAGGTAACAATGCCTGTTTGCTGCACTGTGGTGATCAGCTATGTTGGCCCTGATTTCATGGTTTGATATGATGATGCTCAGTTTGCACACTGCATTATCTTAACACAGTTTCATGGATAATGTGTGATCTTCAAAAAAGGAAAAGAAAACAGATGGCAATTTCAGTCTTGCATATCCCTAAATAGCTATTAGTGATGTGGTATTTATTTTCTCTTCTTAAAGTTTTACTTGAATGCATAATAATAGCCTTATGAAGCTGTCATTTTTTTTCACAATGTTCACTCTCGACTGGATATTGCTGTTTATAAATATGGAATGACAGTGTGACAATGAGCCAGCAGACAAACACCGCAAGCCTGAAACTAAAGCAGCTAAAAGAAATTTAGCCATCATTCATTTTGATTTTAACACCCACGTTTCCCTAGAGTGACAAGTCAAAATGTCTTCCATGAAAAAGGCCTTCTCTTTAATGAGGCCATTTGTCAAGTAGTAACAAGTCTAATCCATCACTGGATTTTATCAATCTGCAAAATCTGGATAAAAAAGCAAAGCAACTCTTTCCCTCTCTCAAAATCCACTTCTTATTGAGCAACATTGCACCCCTGCTCCAATGACACTGCTGAGTGACAAGCAGAAGAAGAGTGTAAATGTGTTCTTGTCAGCTGCCAAATGTGAATCTCACCTGCACTCTTGTGAACCACCAAACAGGTCTGTGCAGGACTAGGGGAGCGACTGAAGTTGAAAACAAAGCGAAAACAGTACTTATTCCTCCCTGGGTAAAACACAGAACAGTTGAATTCTGTCTCATTCTCTCCCTGAGTCAGCCAGTTATAGGCCAACAGAGATGAAGACGGCTCCTCTGGTCCAAACCCCATCAGTGCTGTTCCACCTGCATCCATCCCAGAGGAAACAGCAACCCCTCGTCCAACACCTGCATCCTTATACAGCAATACTTTCCCATTGATGTGAGCACAAGGCGGGGTTATCAGTTTAACAGTCATAGTCCCTTCACAGCCACTCCTGTAAGCATTGGTGTTTTCCACCAGCAGCTTGTAGGAGAAGATACGGGACAGGTAGAGAGGTCCAGAGCTCTTCACGTCCTGCGCTGCATGAGGAGACCGCAGAGCCACTCGTATGAAGTCTCTCTCTGTGAAGGGGAAGGCGCAGGACAGCTCAATACTCTGGGAACGGAGGGGTTTGATTGGGTGTCGTGTGCGGGCTTGGACCTTGTCGATGCTGTTTCGCCCTATCTGGTTGTACTCCATGGAACTGACTTCTAGGAAGAGAGCTGAGTCAATGCCACTGGAGCAAGCCTGAAAGTGTTCATTAGTGGATATCCCAACCTGGAGAGAGAGAAAGGAAGAGATGTATGAACAGTTATCATTCTGCAGCACAATAAACTAACTTAGTGCGTACAGTTTGAGATCTTGTTTGTCTTGCCTGAAAAGATCCTGATTGGTTTCCAGCCCTGTCCACAGCGATGTGAAAGGTGGGCCACTGCACCTGTAGTTCTGAACTCCACCACCAGGTAGTGCTCTCCACGTTACTGTTGTGTGTGCCATTACCACGGGAAACAGCAGAGATGCTGGTCTGCCTCAGCAGGAACCGGAAAGTCCCTGCATACAGGAAGCAAGAACAGTTGAACTCCACCCTACCGGTCGATTGGTCATTGGGGAGAATCCTGGTGAGAAGGGTGGTGTTGGTTTCCGTGTTGACCAGAGAGAGGCTCGTGTTGCGGATGGTGCTGCTGTTGGATTTTGTGCTGAAGTCCACAAATACACTGGCGTTGCTAAGGGCAACATGGAAGGAGGGCCAGATATTGAGGCCTGCAAAAGCTACAGGAGAGGATGCACAGAAGTGAGGCAGGGCAAAGAGACAGACCATTTTACCTATTGTTCATCCGTCTTGCACAAATATCTCTGAGCATGTCCACTGTGGGTAAAATCTGGTCTCAGATTTTGTTATTGTTTCTTTGCGCATTTTACATTTACTTTTTGTAAATCTGCTTTTCCAATTTTCTTGACTTTGCAAGCTGTATGTTACTGCGCTTACAGGGTGTATTTCTGGCTCAACTTACTGCAGTGATTCAATAAAATGTCATTTTCTAAAACTGATATATCCCAACAACTACTTAGATGTGGAATATTATATAAAAAAAAAAGTTACCTATTTAAAGGTCCAGTGTGTAGGATTTAGTGGCATTTAGTGGTGAGGCTGCAGGACTGAAACATCTCCCATGTGCCAAGCATGTAGGAGAACTACAGTGGCCAATGCGAAAACGTGAAAACGTCAATGGCCCTCTCTGGAGCCAGTGTTTGATTATTCCATTCTGGGATACTAAAAAACAATATGGCGGACTCCACGGGAGATGACTTGCTCTGTATGTAGATATAACAGCTCATTCTAAGGTAACGAAAACGATTCTTTTTTTGAGGTGATAATAAACTAATTAAACCCTGTTATGAAAATGATATACCTTTTCTGCCAATGTATGTCCCTAAATCCTACACACTGGACCTTTAAGGTTCCAACTGTATAAAAAAATCATGACACAAATTTCAGAAATCAATTTGGAAGAAATGTGACAGTGACTGCAGTACAGTGTCACTTTTGACAACATAATTGTGCATCATGATTCATGATCCAAAGAAATTCCATGTACAATTACATAACACTAAATTATGTATGGGCCCATTAATATATTACCATGTCAAGTTTTTATGACAACGCAGCCACAAATGATGGAATTTGGCAAATACAACTAAAGCTCAGTTTTCAGCACAGACACTATGGATCCAAATAGTGAGATGCATATTTCACACACAATATGTTAAGCATTTAGTAGTTACCTCTGTGTAGCTTTTTAGAATATTAGCAGGGAAAAAGTAAAAATGTTGTGGCACAGTGGCACATTATTTCTAGAGCTATTGTGCTGAGGGTAAATCCTGTTGTGCAAACCTCACATCCTCACAAAGCAAAGAGGGTGTGGGAAGAGGAAGAGGCTGACCCTCCGTTACTCCCTTCATTCTTCTGCCTGTTCCTCACATCCTGTTGAAGCTAACATGTGTGTGCTTGATCGGATGAATTAGAAACAATGGTGATGATGATCAAACATGTCATGTTGTTTAGATGGTTTGGTGACACTCACCATATCCCATGAGCGCCAGCAGGAAGGGCAGCAGTGAGACAGCCTGTGGCATTCCGATGTCCGTGCCTCTGTTTTCTCCTTCACCACATGACCGTCGTCTTCCACCATCCCTGACCTCTGCAAATCTGAGGCAAATCACAAAATAAACAAGACAAAATCCACATGACGGCAGCAGGCAACAATCAATTTGGTTTGCCAGACAGGAGGGGGCATGGAAGATGTAGTAACTGATCCGAGGCATGAAAAACAGGAAGGCTAGAGCATGGAGCTTTGACAATGAGTTTTCTGGATTTACAGTGGCGTCTTCCTCTTCCTTCCATCCTCACAATGGATATGGAGAGATGCAGCCAGCACACAAATGTGGAAGTTATCCATAACAAATATTTATGAGGTGGAGAGCCACAAACTTGTTGTTTGGTTACTTTTACTGGTTTTTAGTGATTGTTTTTCTACTGTTTCCTAACACATACAATAGATTCCTCTCTCAGAAACAAATCTAAACTTGGGATTTTTGGCACCAGGATGTGAGACTTACATTTTACACTCCCACTCACATTTGAACTCTGGGGTTCTGCTTTGCACTATGAATACCTAATTACCTAATTACCTAAGGCTGCAATTACTAAAATCAATATGTTACTGCAATATGTCTACATATAGGTAAAGAGTTAAATGCTTTGTCAACTTTCAGCCAAACCAAACCACAAATGTATCTGTGCTTAGCCAACAGGAAGGCTGACTACATATAACTTTGTCACTTATTTGGAAATATTTTATGAAACTGTGTGCATACACGCCTTTGGTCAAAACCGTCATTGTTTTAGCTGGAAATTAATCTGTCGTACTCACATTTCTTGTTGACTCAGCGCAGCATTATTCCTCTCCAATTTTCCAACACAGAAACCGGCAGCAAAACGACTCCTTCCATGTCCTGGTGATACATTTCTCCTGTTAATCTGGTTATAATGTCAGTGATAGTCTGCAGGACAAGCGTCACCGATCAGACAGAGTTCTCCGGAGGCGCGCGCCGGTGTTCAGAGCGCGCGCGAGAGAGATCCGCTCACAGTCACTTCACGGTCACCAGCGGGGCGGATTGGATATTATGTGCAACTCACTATTTGTGTCCTCTCTAAACGTAGAGGCACTGTAAAGGCAACGTACTGTGACGTAGTGGTGCATAAACCAATAGACTAGTTTTTTTTTGCAGAAAGAGTGAGGAAATAGTTGTACACACACACGCACAAAAACATGAAGTGCCCTTTAAATGATTTCTAATGGCTTAACCTTAATATTTAGTGACTCAGATATTGCTGTATACAAGTTAGAGAAAGAAGAAGTTGTGCAGTGCAGTGCAGTGCAGTGCAGTGGGGGGCATAACCTGATTATAAGGTCTGTTGGTGACCACAGCCCAGCTGTTATTAATGGGGAGAGAGTTGAGTAGGTAACAGAATAAAAGAACTTAGGTATTAATTTTGATCATCAGATGCAGTGGGCTCATCATGCTGAATATGTCTGCATTTTCTGCAAGGGCTGAGGGTCCATGGAGTTGATAAAAATATTATGTTATTTTACAGAGCAGCCATTTAATCTCATGGTTTGGTAACCTGACTGTCAACTTCAGAGCTCAACTCCAAAACCTGATCAGAAGGGCAGGGAAAATAATTGGCATGCTGGCCTTATCTTCTCTCCAGGACATATTTGAGGAGACAGTGAAGAAGCAGGGTCTTAAAATCACTGCTGACCCACATCCTTCATAAGGAGTATGAGCTGATGCATTCAGGCAAAAGGTACAGGTTGCCAAACCGTAAGCTCAGCCCTTACTTTAGGTTGGGCATCTATGTAACATTTGGCTCTAGGGCATCGTTCAATACTGGGGTGTATGGATTAATTGTAATTTGACTGTACATGTGTGTGTCCATGACACCTGTGTTCTTGCAAATGTCCAAGACAAATAAAGGCTAATCTTTCTTGTATTCCTGAATGAGCATTAACATAGCCTGCAAAAATGAAGCAAAGCTATTCACTGGTTTTGAAATGGCTCTTGGGTTCTTAACGTCTGTGTTAAAATTGTTACACACTAATATCCAAAACACTGGTTCTCTAGTGCAGAGCCACCCATGCAGCACCCTCACAAGCATGTTCATTTATACAAGATGGATTTTGTACAAGGACATATACATAACAAAAGCACAACATAAAAGACCCTTCCCTCTCCTGCCAGTTTAAAAATTGCATCATACTGTGTAAAAATAGTATTTCAAAAGCTTGTCATCAGTTTGAAGCACAGGCACCAGGGTCATTAAAGCTGAAGAAGGTGATTACATGGAGAAAAATGTGAGCTTCAACAGATGATCCATAACTCACTCTTCAAGTGGCAGTCACACATAAATCTTCTTTATGTAAACGGGTTGTTAAAAGACTAAAAGAAACTCATGATACAGTCATATGGAAATTCACACAGAATAGACACTGTGTATCCAAATTGGCCCAGGAGGCAGGGTAACAAACTGTACACAATGCAGTCACGATAGTAAACAGCAGAACTATTCATCTCATGTAATCAGATTACCTTCCCCTCACATGTAGATGACTGACAAGTCATCCTCCTATAATCCACTGATGAAAGGAAACATTTTTTAGATTTGGGCAGACGACACTGAGCCATTCAGGTTATGGATTAACTTAAAATGCGCCATTGAGTAAATTCATCTCAGCATGCAAGAACAGGACCTATTTTGTTTGGAAAACGTTCACTGAAAGTTCAATGTCACGCATGAGTCCCTAATTATTATGATCAGACCTGCCGCAGTTCAGCTATCTAGATTCCTTGAAAACAAATGAGACTATCAATAAGTGAACCACATGGCAGGGTAATCTAATCAGCTGTAGAGCTCTGCAGACCTCCATGTTTTCTTCCAGAGAGCCAGCAGAAAACAGGAAGCTTCTCAGGAGATGGAACACCCTTTACTGCTCAGCACAGCTCACAATGGGAACAAAGACGTGTTCTATTCTGTGTGTAAAAAGCCCTACAGGGACACAGAGATTAAAAATAAAAGTACAGTGGTGATGCTCCCAACAGAAAGCATAATGTTTAGACATGAAGCTACTTAAACCAGATGAGATTCAACACAATATGCTCATGTTTCACGCATTCATGACTACATCTGCAGTCACTCTTTATATGACATACTGTGAGTGCATGATGGGATTTTACAGAAACTTGTTTTAAAAGCTTCACTGTGCCAATTAAGAGGGTACTAACCTTTCAGTCTGGCGCAGAAACAGTCAAAACTGGAATTTCTATAACATAACCTCTGCCATGAGGGGATTACTTGCCTGTGAAGTGACATTTGGCAACGCGCCCTACATTTTATTAGCTGTAAACCAAACTGACAGCAGATCAGGTATTTGATTTTATCTCTGTCTTTTCTCAAATGTGTCCCAGACAAAGGCAATTACATTCAAAGACAGTTTCACTGGAGAGGGGGCTAGAATTGTGTTTTGATGGACAAGGCTGAAGATGAAAGGATTCATTGAAACTGGGACATCTAGGCAGGTTCTCTCCCTCCTCAGAAGATGAGACAGCATGAAAAGACTCATTCCTGAATCATTTATTACATCAATTCATATTTTACGTTGGAAATCAGTGGCTATGAGCTTTTCATAACAATCCACACTACTTTAAAAAGGCATAAGCTCTATGACAAGCATGTGTTAAAAAAATGTACACTGTATACTCCATAAAGTCAATTTTCCCAAACCCATTTATTACTAAACGCACATGATGATCACTCCATCACTTTTCTGTGTGTACAGTATTTGCATAATCCTGGGCAGTTTGTGAAAAAGTATCTCAGAGTGTAGGTCTTAGACAGAAAATAGACTGTACCTGAGCAGGCACCCTGCTGCTGTGCATCAGTATGTACATGTTGTGGCTCTGCATCAGTCTATCAGCAGAGACAGTTCAGCCCAGTTTAAGTCTTTTTTTGTTTTAAATCTCAACAATAATGACTGTAAACAGGTCAAAAGAGGTTTGGGTAGAATCTCAAACCCTCAACAGAGTCATCCCTACACAGGTGGCCCATCTTCTCAGCTAGCAACAACCTGGAGATGCGGAGGGAAAAGAGAATACGACATGTAGAAATGAGGAACGAGAAACACATGTGACTGAATGCTGTGAGTTTTCTGTTACTGTGAGTAAACTTACCGCTCTTTGGACAGAAGAACAGAGAGACCCAGGAGCTTTGCAAACTCCTCTGCTGTCAAAGAGCCTTTGTCTGACACCTGCAGGAGAGGAAGATGATGAGACGACACAAGGAATCAGATAGAAACTTCAAACCTACGGGTTGGTGACTTATCCTGATATTTTTCAAAAATATATATCTACGCTGCTGAATCTGTCTAAAGCATGTCAGTGTAAGTATAATGTTTGTAACTGTAAAGCTTACATTGTCCAGTGCTGATGCTATCATTTCCTCTTCACTGTGAGACTGCAGCTGGACCACCATCACACCACTGTCAAACACACGCAGCCTACGAGGAGGACAAGATGGATGAGGAAATGAGTGTGTGTGAGAGATAGAGACACATTTGTGCTTCATTATCTTTTATGAAGCTACAGTAGGGAACTCTCTTAATATCAAAAAACACTGTGGGTGTACTAGGACCAGCGTGGTAGGAAAACAGGCTAGTGTTTCTTTTTAAACCATGGGAAGTGACAGGAAATGACAGTTGCAGAGGTCTGGACAATACTTCCAACAACAGGAAGCCAGGCAGGAAGAGCCTGGCCTCTGTGAGGCAGGCGCTAAACCTGCCCTATATTCCTAAATAAACACATATCCTGGTCTATACGTACATGAATGTGAATGAAAGCGCACACAGATAACTTAAACAATACGACACAAAGACAAACAAAACTCAAACTCACCTCAACGGGAGCTTCAAAGACTCAAACATCTTGCAAGCGTTTACCAAGTCTTCTGGAGATAAAAGCTGTGGAAAGAGAAGAAAAGTAACCTCAATATCTGACACTGAAGACATCTGTGTGTAGCAAGAATATATAGATAGCACAGTTGTGACATGATCTACAAAATTCTGCAACTATTCTGTGTGTGCATCTATGTGAGCTTTACCTCCATCCCTCTAGCACGGTTGACGAGACAGTACACCTCAGTGAGAGCCATCATACCCCCGCGCTCCTGCGAAAGTAGGAGAAATAGAATCAGAAAGAGACAGAAATAGAAATAGAAAGTAAGGACATGAATAAAATTATTATTTGATCTTGGCCTGTGTGGATGTAAATGCATGACACATAAAAAAATTGACATCTACCTCCAGAGGGGCCTGTAGCATATCTCCCAGTTGCTTGGCCAGCTGCATATGGTAATGTGTACCTGATCCATATGTTTCTCTTGTAACGGGGTTAGCAATACCCATGCTCAGTAGGTACGATTTAAACCGTATTGTCTGTAAAGCAGAACATAACGTCAATGAAAAGCAAACTACTTAAAAACCAAACTGTGCAATTCAGAGTAAAAACTGCATGGTGTAGAGGCATCTTCATAATAACAGCATCAGTTGTGTGTTTAAGGCTCCAGTGATGTTGGAAAGTATTACTTACAGGATTTTATGAGTAAAAGGTAAACCTTGCTGCATGTGCAGTAATCTGAAACTACATCCATTGTTCTTTTATTTCTGTGTCTGATTATGCCGGTCAAGTTCTTACCTCATCTTCTGTAATGTCTCCTTGCTTGTCTTTGATCTTGTTGGCTATAGATTTAGACAGCTCCACCATCTCTTTGGCCTGTTAGTTAGAGTAGATAATTGTTCAACCAACTGCACCCTGTAGCAGTATATGAGCTTAAAGGAATAATCCACCCATGAAATTATCAATTATTCAGCTTGTTAGCTTAAATTCATGAAGCAAACGTTCTTTCTCTCACGCCTCCAAGGTGAACAAAGAGTCCAAAATGGAGAAAATTCTTGATAAATTGGAGTAAAGGGGAGTTTGTGTTTGACAACAGCAAAGCTACATCAGTATATCCGTTTACAAATTCAAACAGCTCTTAAATTCAAGATATAGTTTTGCTGTTGTTAAATGCAGCCTCCGTTATTTCAATTCATCAAGAATTTAGTTTAATTTAGCTTATAGTTTTTTTCATGAATTCAATGTAACACAGGGAAAGTAATTGCTATACAAATTAATAATTTTGTGGATGAAGTATTCTCTCAACAAAGGTTTGATATGCATGTTTAGGGTGTTTAATCAGTCATATACAGTATAAATGTCAGTAGGGGAAATATAAAAGGACTTCATAAAGATCTGTAATTTTGTTAGAAATCAACAACTATAGGAAAATGTGAGCATAAAAAGGAGCACACTCTTTACCTTCACCATCAGCTTGCTGAGGTCCTCAAAGGCCTGTAAAAAGAGACTAAATGGGTAATTGTGTTCAAAAATGTTCACAATTAAATAAACCACAAAACTTCATGGCTACAGATGCAATTTAAATATCATTCCACAGCAGCTCCACCCCTCCTCTGGCTGATGATAAAAACTGAACATTCTCCCTCACTGTAAACCCCCCATTTATTTCAATGTCACACTTTTCATAAAGCTTCATACATGCCATCATTATTTATTTAAATTCAATTCACATTCAAGACATAGATACATATAGTATATCCAACAGTGGTCGTATAAACACATAACTTCATGATTGTCTAACGAGTGTCACGGCAGCTGTGGTCAGCTTGAATTCATATCATTTACAATAAATTCCAGTGGTGACAAGTTTTTGGCAGAAAAATAAAACAGATCAAAACATTCACAAAAAATTCCCACTCTGTATTCTCAGTACGTTTAAGGTCATTCTCGTCAAAAGATGGCTAAATACAAAGTTTCAGCTTGGAGCTTTGAGGAGACACATTTCTCAGTATTTCAGTATTTTTGCCTGACAGTACCTCAGAAATGTTTTTGTCTGTTTCTTTCCTCCTCTCCTCTATCTTCCTCTCAATGCCAACAATCCCCACGGCACGTGTCCTTCCTGCCTACACAACCACAAAGGAAAGAAAAACACACGTAGTCAAACACACAGGCAATCCAAAGGAGCCTCAAAGGACGAAGAAAGACAAACAGTGAGGAGGGAACAACTTGTGGTCAACTGCTGTTACAGTATATAAATCATTTTTAGTGACAATGATTTCATAGTGTCTATCAAAAAACAACAACAGAATGTAACAGCCTATACAGAGGCTTATTTTTACTTTTGTGTGAGATACTTAAATTGTCAATAAAGCCAATTTCTAATAATTGAGTACATAGTGTCACTATCACATATCAGTGAATAGTTAGAGGCAGAAGAAGACTATTCTGTCAAGCCCTTGAATATAGAGACAACACTGCCATCCTGTGGAAGAGAATGTGTTTTGACAGGAGCGTCATTCCCATGTGCATCACCTATTAAACTGCAGTTTGGCTGATACAGTTTAAGTCACGTGGTATGGAAACAAATCGCATGAACTTCTAAAAGAAAAAAATCCATGAATATGACAGTGGAAAGGAAGAAGTTGTAGTCAGATGAGAAGGAGCATCTGTTCAGCTTCTAACCTGAGAGCCAGTTCCTGTGGAGATGGGCTGTGAAACTGGTGTATTCTCCCATCTCTTCTGAGTCATTTCCTCTGACAGCCTCCTGTAAAACTGCAAGCAAATGATACCCTGTCACTTCCAGGTAATATAGAATAAGACACACAGTCTCGCTAAAGAATACTCATTATGAAGTGAACAAAGCTAAAACAAAAAAAGTCAATTAAGATACTTGTATGGGTGGGACTACCTCAATCTGCCCGTGCTCTTTGAAGGACAGCTTGATGAAAGAGTACTTGCTGTGTTGGTAGGGACCTGGCTCCTTGTTGGCAGGTGCAGGGTGCAGGTGGATAACTATTTTTGCACTACAGGATAAAAGATGCCAATAGTTAATTTACCATTCCCTGCTTGTAGATTGAAATTATTGTTGTTATGGAGTAAAAAAAATCCTAACTCAAGTTCCACCTGCTAGTTTTTTTAAAAAATTTTCCCCTAAATACAGCCACCAGCCATTACGTGAACAAATTTCCACGGTTAATTCATGTGATGACAACTGAGCAACCTTCATGACAACTAAGCAAACTCTATCTACTGATAGAGACAATGAGATGCCAGAAAAAAAAAGCATAATAAAGCATGTTCCTGCTTAGTCTCGCCACCAGACAATCAGAGATCTCTGCCTTCTTGTGAGTCTAGTTCCTGCTCATTTTATTCATGTAATACTGAAATCATATCTCATTTACTATAAAACCTTAATCAATTGTCCAGGGTGTTATTTGCTTAAATCAAAAAGAAGGGACAGGCGCCTCTCTGCTCTCTGCTCTGACAGAATTACGGCACTTGAGGATTACAGCACCCGGCATACCGACACAACACCACTTTATCCTGTTAGAACAATATGCACAACTTGGATTAATCTTTATTGAAAAAGCCTTATGTTCATTTTGATCTGAGGACCCTTACAGACTAAAGGAATATGAATATCTTACAGGGTGATCGAGAAGTTAACACATAATTTAAAGTGGCCCAAAAACGAATAAAAAAATAAATTAAAAAAAAAACTGCTTGGCTACCACATCTGTTTTCTAATTGAGACTGGGGCTTTTATTTGTCAAAATGTGTAGCCACACCGGGCTAGTAAGAGAGACAAGGTGTTTAATGAGGACTAGGCTTTAATTGACGTTTTACAGTATGTAGTTAGAAACCTAAATATTTATTTCGTCACCTCTTTCCTATTCCTGCAGCCTGCTCCTCAAAGAAGATGATCTGTGACAGGGGCATGGCTATGCAGCATTCCTACAGGTGACAATATAAACACATAATATATCGTTAGAATCAGCACACAAATTGTAAAATTACAAATCTGTGACCAATAGCACAAATCCCACACAATCACTGCTGTCTTACATGATTTTTGACGTCCCTCCAGATCAGCCGATGGGTGCTCAACAAGGCAACTCCAAGGTCCAGCTTAGCCTGGTGCAATGACAGGAAAGGACATGACGTTATTATTCCATTATATTTTATTACCTAAAACCATAAAGATGTACCTGAACTTCATCAGCATGCCATGTGCACTGTCAATATAGCTGCGTTATTCGACTATTATCAGTGTTCCATGTAAGTTTTAGCTGCTGTGTTGTCAGACCACGAACTTAAACAAAACTATACCTTATCATCACCGTCATACAGCCTGACACCTCTTTGCTGGATTACTAAAGTTTCGTTTATTTCTAAGAGCCCATTTGACCACGAAAAGCGGTCCATTTTTAATGTTTAGACAAACAATTGTTCCTTGTTCTGCTCCACTGCAGAGCCCTGACGTTATTTTATGTTTACTTCCTGTTTGCTGTCCAAACTTTGCCTGAAGAGAAATGCTAAAATAGAAGATTAAAAAATCTAAGTTTGGGTCAGCTGTACTGTTAATTATGTTCACTACGGATAAAACTTAAGTATTGATTATATTAACCAAACTAGCTGAATTTATTTTTTAAATTTTCATATAACTGGCTACTCTTTGTCTTTTGTGACAGGCACCCTCAGAGGGGTCCTTCCTACTGTTGACGTTACCAGCGCCAGCTGTCAGAGGAAGCTAGCTAACCTGCTGTCTTTCCTTGCGCGTTATTATGAGTTTAAATGGTTTTTTTTTTCTTTTCCAGTCTCTTTCGTAATTATCGCTAGCACTGGATTTTAACTAAACTTGAATGAACAGATGCACGAATATTTATTTTTGGCATTTTATAGCGTATTTGTTTCGCGTCGCTCGGAATTAAGCTAGCTGTAGCTGGCTAGCTTGTTGTTAGCTGCGGACAAATCTGGTGCAGACAGGTTTTTTGCACTGCAGACACAGCTTCTCTTGTTTGGAAGTCATTGTTCATGGGCGGAAAGTTGCATTATATGTATAAGGACTGTGAAGAACATGAAGCTTTATGACAAAGCTAATGATTTACTGCGAATATGCGATGCTTTGAAGTATGCTTTCGCTGCGTTATGAATTTATATCAGTGACGTATTAGTAAAAACTATTAAGGCATTTTACCTTAAATTTTCTATCTGTTACATTGTAAAAAGTGTATTTACCATTTGCGTGGTATAATAACTGTTGATCGATAAAGGCGAGCGTTTATTTGAATTAATAAACATGGATAAGAAATCATTTGATATAGTCTTGGATGAGATAAGAAAGGTAAGGAGTCTTTAAATCCTAATTGTCTGGCCATTTTAGGTCTGAAATCGTCTCCACTCCGGGGTTTGGTAACTCTTATTCTGTGTTTCAGTGCGTCCTGACCGATCAGCGGATCAAAGCCATAGAGCAGGTGCATGGATATTTCTCCAGTGAGCAGGTAAATGTCCAAACAGCACCACCGTCATGTTTATCCGCAGTGAGAAACTCCGCAGAACCTCCAGCCCAGACTGTGTCTTATCACATGAGATAGGCAGGGCTCCCACACATTTGTTAAACCCTCATAGCTTGTGCGTGTCACGAGGCCCTTACACGGACATTAAATGAAAAGATGGTCCCAAAATGTATCAGTGTTTCTCATATGAAGATCTGACATTAATACTAGTTCTTGACTTACCTTGTAACCAGTGTTGCACATGGGTAGATTTAAAAATTGAATTATTAAATGAATTGAACTTGTGTGTTATGTTGTATTTGATTAGGTCAATGTAAACTGAGGAAAAATATGTAGTTGCAAAAAGGGTATGGTTATAACTCATATGGTGTCGAAATGTATTTTTTATAGATAAAATTGGTCGAGTCGAATTAGTCACGGTCTTTCGTACGACTTTAATACTAGAGCAGTGCAGCTCTGGTGTTATTGTATGTTATAACACTGTCTTGAAAATTTGCAGGTCATTGAGATACTGAAGTATTTCTCATGGGCAGAGCCACAGATCAAAGCCGTTAAAGCTTTGCAGCATGTGAGTAACCAGTTTCAAATGATCTGCACCAAAGTTTATGGTTTGCATTGATAAAAAAATGTTTACCCATTTATATTTTGCTAAAAAATATATAATGTAAGTGCAGGAAAACAACAGCAACATCAGTCTTTGTATCAGAAGCTGTAAGAATGTATTGTTTTGTGTGTAAATGCCATCTCTCTCTGTACTTGGTGTGTTTTAAAAGGTTATTTAAATATGTTTCTTCTTCTTTTACCTTTAGAAAATGGTTGCAATCCCTACAACCAAAGTTGCAAATATCCTGAATTGTTTCACTTTCTCAAAAGACAGACTGATTGTCCTGGAACTTATAGCTTTGTGAGTACATTCTGAAAATGCATTTAAGCACCCTGAATGGTCTTTAAAACACCACACATCAAATTTTGTATTGTAATATCAGATAATTTGGTTTGATTGATTGGTTTCTAGTTGAATATTGGATCTCTGTGCCCGTTCAGGAACATTTCAGATGCTCAGAATTATCGTCCTGTGGAGGATCTGTTTCGCATACACCTGTCTGAGAAGAAGCGGGCTCGCAGGATACTGGAGCAAGTACGTTCACCTTTACAAATTCAATTAATGGTGTTGTTTGTGTTCTAGGAAGGTTAGCATAGAAACAGTATTTGGTAATTGTATGTCTGGGTATCAAAAGACCTTGTGGAATCCCTTTGGTAGCCTCTTCCCAGGGAATAACTGTTGCCTAGTGAGATGTGCAGGGACAAGCCAGTGATGCATTTAGATACTAATAAAGCGAACTAAGATAAAGGTTTTACAGTGGTTGTTTTCATGTTTTAATGCATTATCTTTGATATCCAATTAGAATATTTTAATGCATGCTGCAAACCCAAGCAAACACACACACACACACACACACACACAGAGTTTCTAAAATAATACTACTTCTGTGTCGCTAGGTATGTAAGGTTGGCTGCAAGGCTCCGGTAGCCATGATCTCTTCCTGTGGTATGATACCAGGAAATCCATACCCTAAAGGCAGACCCAGCCTGGTCAGTGGCACATTCCCTGTAAGTATGCTCATGGAGTTGTAAAGATGTAGATGTAGAAATAGATTTTATCATTAATTTTGATATGTTTGCCTTTATTCTTTAAACCTGCATTACTTCCATTTCTCAGGAGATAAGTGAACAAAACAAAGTTTAGAATCTATGTGAATTTCACTGCTGTGCATTTCATTTTCAATAAGATAAGCACATAGACATGGTACATGTATGATAACTGTCAGTTTTTATACGGGATTAACACTATAATGCTAGAACCCTAATAGTGTTTTATAATATGCAAAGTTGGTAAAAGTTATGTAATTAACAGCATTGTGTAAATTTTATATGAAATCTGAATTCAATTAAAGAAGATTACTGGTGATTTCTTACCAGTGTGGCAAAAACTCGGCATACAAAAGAATGAAACTGGGCTGAAATAGATAATTGTGATAGTGATATTATTTGTTTTGTCTTGTGATTTTAATAGAACTAGACAGCAAAAAGTGACAATGTGGCATGCCTTGTTTATCTCCTACCATGTAAAAATGTGTTTCTTTTATGATCATAGGGAATCCCTCCTGTTAAGAAAGACGGCGACAAGAAGGATGACACTTCAAACAGTCTTGAGGGGAAAGGAATTTCTGCTCGCATTATCGGACCATTCAAACCAGTAAGCAAGTGAATGGGAATCACCGACGGGGAATATGTCATATGGCCAGCATGCCCCAGAGAAACCTCATACCTGAGTGACGAGGCCTCATGTGACTAATTACATTGCCTACACATGATAAAACGTTCAACACGCATGTCAAGCCATGGTATATACACTAATGATTAGGTATGGTGAGAGTATCAAATAGACTGAAGTAAAGACTGAATAATAGAGGGTGTGATCAGAAACACATAAATAACATATGAGGAAGAACACATTAACAGCCATGGTTCACATTTATACTGATTAATGAGGCCATGAAAAATGTTTGACTTCCACTATCCATCAGTTGTCATCATCTTGGAATATGGGGACATGCTATAAAAACTACCACCATCTGCTGTATAACCATACAGAGCAGTGGTTTGTTATATTTTTGGTTTTCACTCAGTGTAATTGATGTGTTAGTTGCCTTTTAACACCTTGTATCATTTTTTTCTTAACCTTTTCTAGTTCCCTTCAACCTACAACCCTCATCGGCCTGTGCCCTACCCTATACCACCGTGCCGACCCCATGCTACCATCGCACCAAGTAAGAAACGACACTTACATACCCATCCCTACCTTCCCTCGCCCTGCCATATAACTGAACACTGTACGACTTGTTTTGGATAAGCTGATATGTAAGTTAGAGGGCTCTCAGACATTTGAAAAATTAATATTGCTGCTTTAAGTGGTTTCAGGTACATTTAGGCATGATCTTACTGCCATGTGGGACTGGTTGAGGTATAGTTAGTAGTGGTGTGTATGATTCTTTGGTTTGTCTGTGTGTATGTATGTGTGGTGGACGCTGTTAATATTTGCAACTGCCACTCAGGTGCATACAACAACGCAGGCCTTGTTTCTGTGGGAGGGGTTATAACCGCCAACGTTCCCCCTCCCCCCTACAACTCTACCCACAAAGTTGCAGGTATGATTCATTGGAAGCGGGCGCGCGTGTGTGTGCTACAGCAAATAGACACTCCTTGAAGCTTGCTGCCTAACTACCTGGCATGCTGCTTACCTGCGCTTCTCAAGTTTAATGTCTTAATCAGGTTTTAAGGGTGTGCTTCTTACTTCTGGATAACACTGAGTGACCAGAAAAATACGTCCTCCTGTACATTTAATGCAACCAGTACAACAGCTGTGTACTGGTTTCCTTTTATTTAGAGCTGTTAGAGAGATGTGGATTTAATACTGCTGTGATGTTTCAGGGAGATGTTGTTGTATTATATTGCATTACACACAATGCAACCACATTTCAGGTTAATTTGATGTAATCCAATATTTATTCTCCTCCGAATTTGAAGGTGAAATAGGCAAAATGGAAAAAATACAACGCCATAGAGGGTACTGACACGCAAGCAATTGAAACAATGGTCAAAAACATTTTTTTTTGCGAGGTTGTTGTATTGTTTCTCAGAACAATACACAGGTACTTCTGTTTTCTGGTCAGTCAGTGTGGAAGTATGCTTTGGTGAACTGTGAGGACGGAATCTTTGGTTGCCTGGACTAGGAACAGCTTCATACTAATGTCATTAATCTTTTTCTTTCTGGAGTCATGCTGTGTGCTGGCATTTAACATGCATTGCTTGGGTTAGCTTATTTTTTTGAACGCACTGTCTTGTCAGTTTTCACAGTTGAAATACATCTTTTAGGGCCTTTGGGGAGATGTGTGGTCAAACGTACAAAGGTGTCTCAACTTGCATTAAATTGACAAATGTCCAACACAGTGTTGAGATAAGCACAGTGTCTGACGAAAGTTAATTCCAGGTTACTAGGCTAAATAAATCATTCAAACATTTCCCCAAAGGTAAAAAGGAAGACATATTCCAATCTTGAAAAGTGTTAGATTTTTCATGTAATAAGTTGCACGCAGGGATGCTCTCTGGCTATTCCTCCTTGCTGTGTCTCTCTCCTCTCCTTTTTTAGATGTGAGTGGATTGCTTCTTCTACAATAGTTTGTTGGGTTTCAACCTATTCTGTCTGTGTCCTGGAATGAAATTTGTTTTGAACAATAACACTACTGATCAGAAAAAAATATTTAATGCATCTATGTGGATCTAAATGTATTTCTTTTATTTGTAATTGATCCTAACGCCATATCAGATATTAGTAATCATCATTTTAGATTACCTTTTTCACCAACTCTGATCTTTCTTTCCCTCCAGGCTATGCCAAACCAGGCAATCCACAGCACACCACACCTGGAGTCAACAGCGGGCCCCTCCTTATCCCTCATGGGTCCACGCCTTCTACCCCTGTTCCACCCCAGGCTTCTCCTGCTCAGCCTCCTCCAACAACCCCTATAACACCAGTTTTCCCTGGCATGGTGCCCTCTCACAACCCAAGTGCCCCCTCTCCCTCCCCTTCTCCATCCCCATCTGTGATCAAAGCAGGTCCACAGACCCCCAGTGGCCATGCTACACCTACACCCTCATCTGTCATTAAAGCACACACACCCTCAGGCACCCCTTGTGGAACTCCTGTCCCCGGCAGCGGAGGCTTCTCCTCTTCCCCCTTCCATGCAGTTTCCCGACCAGGCACCCCTGCTACCTCCCGCAGCGGCCCAGAGCTCTTATCTCAGACAAACTCCATGGGCTCAACTCAGCAGAGGGTTTTCTCCCAGTCCACAGACCACCAGTCAGGACCCACCCACCCTGGCATACACTCACAAGCAGGTAACCCCTCTGGGTCAGTGATCCGAAGTTACACCCCCTCTGGACCAACCACTCCGGTTATTCCAAACTGTTCCACCCCAGGCCCCAGTCCCAAACCCTCGCCAGCTCATTCTGCACAGATTCAGGCCGCCATGGCAGTGGCTGGAGCCCTGAACAGACACACTGGAGGTAGTAACAGTGGCAGTAACAGCCCAGTGCCCTCTGCTTTCAAGGGCACCTCTCGTTCTGGCACACCGTCTCTTAGCTCTCTTGTGGTACCAGGTTCTGCGCAGGCTGCCCTGGTACGTTCCCTTGGTCTGTCGCACCCCTCAGGTTCTCCTCAAGTCTCTCTCTCTAGTCCTGTGGCTCTCACCGGCCTCCAAGCTCTGTCCTCCAGCCCAGCACCCACTCATTACCCTGGCCTGTCCCCCTTTTCCTCCCTCTCTTCCGCTCTCCCTAATTCCTCCATGCCTTCATCCATGCCCGCACTACCTCCCACTACCAACATTTCTAACCATCCACCGACCTCCATCTACCCAGGCCTGGCTCCAAACACTGCCCCCGCTGCAGCCTCCCCGTTTGGTCTAGGCCTCACCTCTGGTCCCTCTATATTCCCAGGCCTTCCGCCTGGTCCTAACCCCGCTGCCTTCCCAGGGTTAGGGGTTTCAGGAGGGCATACTGCTGGGAGCCCTGTGCTGTCATCATTCATGGGACTGCCAGGGGCCTCTTCATCTTCTGTAGCAGTATCGGTGGCACCGCTGCAGGCAGCAGCAGCAGCTGGAGTTCCATCATCATCTCCAGTGTTACCAGGCTTTGCGTCTGCTTTCAGCTCCAACTTCCAGCCTGGGTATGTGATCCTCAAACATTTTTACTGTTCAGTATACAGAAGCCATGATTTATGAATGATGTAAAATACACATATTGATTTTATATTGATTTCCTACCGTTATTTTATTTAGCCTACAGGAAAAGACCATAGCAGCTACTGATTTGAATGTAGGTCAGTGTATGCCAATTGAGCTAGCCATTATATGATATGTCATTGTTTCCACTCAGTGTAAAATGGCTGTAAAAAGAGCATCATAATGCATGTAAACTGATTTTCCACTAAAGGTTTTGTTAGTGGAAACACTGCGCCTGAGTGCAAAGTCCACCTGTGTTTCTACTCTTGAGTGTCAGGTGTAGACTTTGGTTTGTCTGGTCTTAAAGAGTTCTCTGCCAGTTGGCTAATAGGTGACCGCTGTATAGCTATATATTAAGCATATCATCTTGTCAAACACAATCTTGCTTGTGTTTCACAAGCACATGCCTCACCTTTTGTTGACAGTTTATGCACTCAAGAGGCAGGTGGTGTTCTTCTTGGAAGAGCTAATAAATGAACAAGGAAGTTGTACTTTTTAATGTTTAAAAAAATATATAAACACATGTACAATGATGGTAATTGTCATATCAAACCATACGCCACCTTAACCCTAGTATTTTCCTAATACTCTTATAAGTTATGAGAGAATGTGTCCACTGCCATACATATATTTGTGTATTCATTTAAAATATAAACACACTATTGGTACATACTGTACTGTATACTTATTAGATGTTTAGTTTTAGACATTTTGGTAAATACGCTTATGCTTTGTGGCAGAGAGTAAGATGAGAGCAGTAACTTCCTGGAGTCTCTGTCTTTTATATGGACTAAACAAACAAGATATAACACGATCATTAGTGAGCTTTAGAGGTGCTGGTGGGTGAATCTTGTTCCTGTTGGACAGGGCCTGGCAAGCTGGCAAGCTAACAGGATGCTGGCTCTAGCTTCATATTCAAAGGGACAGATATGAGAGTGATATAAATGCGTAATATTCTTTGAAATGCAGCTTTTTTAGTTTCTGATGTTGGCAAAAATAAACGCTTGATCAGAGTTGTATTTTATCACATTAGAATTAAAAATTGCGTCTGTAACTAAGCACTGTAAATAGCATTTTTTTTAACCCAGTAGATGCAGAATAATGTGGAATAATATATTGATATAATTAAAATAACATTGTGTATATTCTGTGTGTTACAGGTTGAGCAGTGTCCTCCAGCCTTCTGGAAGCAGCGGGTTCCCCTTGCTGTCCTTCCCTGGGGTCACAAGCTTCTCTCCCTCCGCCTCCCCTGCTGCCCTCGGCAGCCTCCACAACCCAGCTATGCAGTCTGCTCTGCTGCAGGTAGACACACACGTAAACGCACACACACACTATTCTCTGGCGGAGTAAAAGTATTTGAATGTCGGTTTGATAAAGCCACACTGCTACTTTTCTTTGTCCTGTTTCAGGCTCATCCCACACCTGCTCTGGAGAGCTTTCCTCCTCAGCCCAACAGTTTCACCAACTACCCTCCAGGCCCTGGAAACCCGTTCCCCCTCCAACCAGGCCTGCACCCCCAGTTGGGTTGGCAGTGAAACCCACAACACACCTTGAAATACGGAGTACACTTACACGCTGACACCTATCGTACACCCTGCCCCACCCCTCAGCAGTTGACACATTTTCTTTTTTTTTTGGCCTTGAATCCTGAAGAGCACAGGACAGACTGGAGAGTCTCAGTAATGTGTGTGTTACAGCCAGAATGACTTACTACTACCAGAAACACTATGGAGTAAACAAATTTACTACATTATTCAAAGTGAACAGTTGTAAATATCAGTTGTCGAAGTTGTTAGGTTTTAAAAGTAAACCGTGACTGGTTTAAATGTTAGCTGGACTTGGCTGTTTTTAATCGAGTTTATCAACATTTATTAGTGAATAATGAAATATAGAAATGAATTTGAAAAATGTACATGATATCATGTAATGAATTGCCAGTATCCTCATGTAGTATTTCATGTCCAGTCTCGGTGGAAAGGACGTGTATGATACTGATCGATTGTCCTGAACTGAATATTGTATTATGACATGACATTTTTAGGTGACTCATGGTATACTGAGCTGTAAGGCGCAGTCATATTTTGAGACACACTGCTCCACAATCCTTGTGCTGCGTCAAGGGTGGGAGTGCTCTACACAAATACCTGCATCTGCCAGCTCCACTCATATTTGTGTTTTAATTTTTATTAGTGAACACACAATTGTGGCTGTCAGCAGTTTACTGTGATTCAAATTTGACGGATGTCATGATGCTATCACTGTTATTACAGTATTTGACCACATATACTGTATGCAGATGTTCCTGAGAAGAAGCTGATTGATATATGGACTTGAGATATAAAATGTCTGTGTTCTTCAGCGATGCTTTGCAACATAGTGAAAACTGTAATTTTACCTCAGTTACTGTACACATCAGTACACTCAGAGACAGTTGAGAGTGATACACGTTGTATGTTTTATCTGTTTTGCCCTTATTTTTTTTTTTGTATTTGCACCTGTCTTATTATTTTGTCAGTAAACTGCTGGTTATTGTAGCTGTAGCTGTATCTCTACTCTGTGTGAAGCCATGCTTATCAGGAAAACCACTTAGTAGATAATAATGACAGCTCGACATGCAGATCCTGAAGTTGAAGGCCAGCTGGTATTTGCTTTTAAAGAGGTGTAGCAATCACCTATTTATGTGTCTTTTTAATAAAATGTCAAAAGACGTTGAAAAGTCTGATAAATTGTAGTGCACTAGGCAAAAAAAGAGCCGGTGAAGGAGCATCTTCATGGTTGTACTTTATTATATCAGCAAAGTAATGGTTATAAATAAAGGTTCATGGTCAGAGAAAGACTGAATTAACAGGATAGTTATAGATGATAAATATGTACTGACAGCTGTGGCATATACCTTAATTGATATGCGGTTATTCTGTTTTCTGTTAGTTTATCCAACCCTCAGTATGATCATTTTTACGACCACACAGTGCTTATCATAAGCGCCTGTAATATTGCTCAACACAGAGGTGATGTCCTCAGTCATGTGTCAATTAGTCATGAGCGAGGCCCAACACCCGATCATGGGACCAATTTACACTTTCCATTATTGCGTTTTTTTCCATTGTACCCATACTTTGTCTACGACTTCCTTAATCAATAATATTAAATTAATATAATTTTTAATAATTATGCAAAAGAAAATATATTCTTCAGTTTCTTAAAATCTTAATTTTCAGATATGATAAATTCAATTTCAAATTTGGCATGATTTATATATTAGTACTGATTTATAGTTTTGGTATTTGTAAGACTCACTCTGTTTCACAAGCAGCTGAATTACTGTAATATAAATGCTTGCATTTATTTAATTTCCTTAATTTCAGTAAGTTATTTTCAGAATATATTCACCACTGAGTCCTTGCTGTTCAGTCTATAGGAAACTAGAGTCAACAACTGTACAAATATTTGTTTATCCTATTCAACAAATGATGGTCTCTCTGTACCCTCTCCATTTAAAGGAAATGTTGAATTTATCCTATCTGTTCTTTCTGTCTTGTAAGGTATTTAATTTTATTTATTTATGCAGACATCATAAAACATTGAGAACTTTTTAGGTTCTCCACAAAAAGAGTCAATTTTGCTCATTTTATATTCAGCTGCCTTTTAAATAGTTCCCCATTCCAGTAGGAAGTTAAATCAAAGAAAGTGCAGCATTGCATTGTTTATTTCCTCTTCAGAAATATCATCAATAAACAGAATGTGTAGGGCAAAAATAATATATGTCTTTAGTACTATGTATCATTTTATATATTACCAGTATTTTAGATTGCCGCCTTCTTTTTTATGCAACTAAATATGATTTGTTTGTCCTTCATTGCTCACACAGAAAACACTCATACAGGTTTGGGTTTTTTTTACAAACACTGAGATAAATCCAGTTACATATTAGCATCATGATAAATGCACTTTGTCGATGATCAACTCAGAATGGGAGCCACACCTACTCTGAGCTCCACTGTATAGTAGCATTACAGCTTTAAAAGGCTGGGCGAGTCCCTCCTGATCAAATACACATTTACAAACTCCCTCTCAACAAACTTCCTCTCTCAGTCTGAGCAAGCACATGGAAATGGAGGACCAAATGGAAAGCCAGAAGAGAAGAGGGATGAGCAAAGAAGATTTGATATGTAAGATAAACCACATTTTCTTTTACTGTCTTTTCACCTGAGCTTCAGTGTTATGTAACTGGTTGTGTTAACCAAAAAATAAAATATGATCACAAGACTTGGTTTGAGGCTTAGATCAACAAAGGTGTTCTTTACTCTTCCTTGAAACAAGTTCTATATCGAATGCCAGCTACATTGTGGTATTATTGCAAACAGGAGTGTATTATGTATACGTATATGGAGTTTACCTGTACAGGTAGAATGCAGCCAGAGAGGTGAGGGCAAAGTAGAACTCCATTGTCATGGAGACAGAAATCACATGTCACTGAGATAAGAGTCCCAAAAGCATGTGACTGAGTGTTTGTGTGTCTCCATGCTCCGTGAGCAAGTAAACGAGGAGCTGTCATGTTACACAATTGAGTTTGAGCTGTGTGTAAACGTCCCTTAATTTGGTTTGCTGATTAGGGCTTGTTTTCATATCACATCGTTTTGCAGCGTAACCATGAACCTGTCAGATGGGATCAAGTGACATAGAACACTGTATACACATCACCTGCATGAATCCACATTCACACAGGTGTTTGATGGTGATACAGCACAAAATCAACATTACATAAATTGGGTGCACAATTTTTAAACCTGTTTAGTTGAGAGTATATACAGATATGATGAAGATTGGCACAGTGTAAGCTATGATTATTTTGTAACAATCCTCATAAATTATGCAATACCTTTTCCAGTAAGTATCATGGATCTTGTGACACAGAGGAAGTGAATTAACAGGGCTCTCTAACGTGCACTAATGCCTAAAAGTCCGTTTGTGCGCGATAATGCTCTCAACATCTCCTTTAGTACAACCACAGGAAGCATTTCCTGTGGTTTGACCTAGAAAGAGAGGCTTTTGTGTCTTTTAACCATGCTAGGACAAATGAATTTTTAACCTAAGTGGTGCAAAGGCCATAAAGTTAAAGCTTCTTGCAAATTAAAATATATAACCTCAATAAACAGGAGTTTAACAGTGTGACCACAAAGGATTCAGTGTGAAATATCATGGCTTTGTTGCAAACACGAACAGGTGCAGCCATTTGAGCTGGAAACTATGACATGGTGCATCACCACATGGACCTTTCCCTCACTTAATGACTTCTTTCATTTCCAAAATAGCTATCCGGGGATCATGTTGCTTTGGTAAACATTTTACTGTTTACACTGTTAAAATGAAAGTCTCTCCGTGTGAGTTTCCCTGTGTGTAAGTTGCTCGTATCGGTGGTAGATCTAAGTTGGATAACAAAGGGGAAAAAATCTGTTGATAGCACTTAGAAGTCACGTTGTATTATGATTTCAGTTTCAACGTTCATAGCAGAGGTGGGACCAAGTCATTGTTTTGCAAGTTTTTGCTCCCAAGTCCCAAGTCAAAGCTGAAAAGTCAGGAGATGACTCCCAAGTTCTAAACTTTGAGTTAAAAATCCTAAACAGGTCACAATGTGCTCTTCACCACGTGTTGCCATTTTAACAACAGAGTAATATGTTACTTTTTTTTACTTTAAATACAGTTTAACAAAAAGTTACTTTGCTGTAAAGCTAATATTAGCCAAGCGTTACGTAACTATGTTAATATTTGCCTCAACTTGTTATACAATTTTTGACTTGTGTGTTTTGCATACTGTGATTAATGTTTTAATGACTATTGCATAGTTTTTGCACATGAAACACACTTGCGGGCTTGCTGGGAATGAAAAGCATAGTTGATTCAGGAAATGAAGGGAAAATAGTTGATTCGTGGCACATTTTTTAAGTAACATGGCCGTCTTTTTAATCTTTAAGCTCAGGTAAAGGTATCAAGTATCGTCAACGGAAAAGGCTCAAGTCAAGTTATGAGTCATGAGTCAATGGTGGTAAAGTCCGAGTTGAGAAAGTTATCAAATTTGTGTCCAGTTTATGTGATGTGAGTTCTGAGTCATAGTATAGTGTGTTTGCCTTTTTAGCAGCTGAGGGTTTGAAGCTTCCCTTAAGGTCAAGGTCAAGGTCACATTTATTTCTATAGCACATTTAAAAAGACAGAAGTCACCAAAGTGCTTTACAAGAACACTGTGAAAATTACAATACCACATAAATAGAATGATAAATACCAAAATATAAAAACAGATACAAAATACAAAAAAAACCCCCAGAAACAAATATAAAAACAGACAAACAGTCTGATGTCTCATGTCTTGTAGTTACGGGGGGCCAAGAGACCTCCATTGTCCTCCATTCCAAAGGGATCCAGTGTCATTTCATACTGCTTTCTGATCAGTGACCTTCTGGATTTTTGAGGCAAATGTTCATTATTTCCCCACATTATGCCCCACTGAATCATATCTTGTTTATTCTTGATACAAACCTGTTCACATCTCTTACTTTGCTATAAACAAGGAGGCTTTCCTTACTGTTTCATATTTGTTTTAGGGTTTTCACAGCACATCATACACACTCAAACACACAGTGTTGTCTTTCTTTCTCTCTAGCTGAACGAACAGGATCTTTGGGGTGCGTAGGTTGGCTCATAGTCATACTGTCAAGCATCTTCACAATCTGCCTCTTTCCCATCACCATCTGGTTTTGTCTGAAGGTGAGTGAACTCGGTAAATGAGCACAGTGGGTTGAAGAGCAGAAACCGCAATTTCCTTTACTGCAAATCTGAATGTGAAATGAGCTTCAGCTGTGGTCTTCCTGTCGGTGTTGCAGATTGTTCAGGAGTATGAGCGCGCTGTTATCTTCAGGCTGGGCCGCATTACAGACAGGAAGGCTAAAGGACCAGGTAGAAACACTAACAATTTCTATATACATTTTTTTTTTGTTTTTTACAAACTGTAAAAATGAATAAATAATTGCAAGAAAAAATATAATCCTATTTTTCATGGTTAAATTTGGGGTTCATTTTCAGGTTGATGCAAGATAGTAATGCAATTGATGCTTTTTCCCTTTCATCCACAGGAATTTTCTTTATTTTGCCATGCACCGATTCCTTTGTGAAAGTTGACCTGCGAACAATTTCATTTGACATCCCACCACAAGAGGTAGGGTCAGCGTTTAGAGCATCACAAAATGATCTTAGCTCAAATCTGAGGACATACTCACAAACTGTTATGTGCCTCTGCTCTAGATCCTGACCAAGGACTCAGTCACGGTTTGTGTGGATGGTGTGGTGTACTTCCGGGTCTTTGACCCTATCGCCTCTGTTGCCAATGTGACTAATGCCGACTTCTCCACCCGTCTGCTGGCTCAAACCACCCTCAGAAATGTCCTAGGAACTAAGAACCTGGCTGAGCTCTTGTCTGACCGTGAGGGCATTGCTCACAGCATGCAGGTACAGGAAACTCTCAGACGGGCTGTACTGAACAAAAGAGAGTTTCTCTCCAAAAAACAAAAACTGAGAAATAAATTTGCTTTTCCTTGATTTTTCATCTCTGATCGACAGCTTTATGTGTAAAGTTCATCTGTGGATGGTGGATGAAATAATCAGCAAATTAATGACCTTGTAAGCTGCATGTGTAAGCTGTGTCTCTTTTTTGTCTTTTGCAGTCCAACCTTGATGAAGCCACAGACAACTGGGGAATCAAGGTGGAGCGTGTGGAGATTAAAGATGTGAAGTTGCCACATCAGCTGCAGAGAGCCATGGCTGCTGAGGCAGAGGCTGCACGAGAGGCCAGAGCCAAGGTTAGCACATGCAGCAAGACACGTTCAGTACATGCATACAGTGTTATACAATAATTACCTGTTAATCACAATCTCTCTTTCTGGATGTAGGTGATTGCAGCAGAGGGTGAGATGAACGCATCTCGCGCCCTGAAGGAGGCCTCCCTCGTGATTGCAGAGTCTCCGTCAGCCTTACAGCTTCGCTACCTGCAGACTCTCAACACCATCGCAGCAGAGAAGAACTCCACCATCATCTTCCCCCTGCCCATGGATGTCTTAAGTCACTTTATGCGGAAGTGATACCTCCGTTTGTTCATCTTGTGAAGTCACTGAAAAAAAAAACATGAATTGAATGGGATATCAGGGAACATTTCTATGGCTCCTCATAAAACAAACATTCAGGATGCTATTGTTGTATGGTTGACATTTTTTAGATGGATCATGGAAACGCCTGCATGGTTTATATAGTGAAGCTGTGATCCGGTCAGTGCCTACTAACCAATGTGATTTTCTTTGACAAAATTTTCTTTGAAACTGATATCATATGTTGTTAAAATTATATAATGGATAGTGTGTCTTTCATGATATTATATGATGTAATGTTGATCATTTGCATATTTTGATACTGAATTAAATGTCAAATGTTTAAAACTGTTGAAATTTGTTCTTTGGTCATAAAGCTTACAAAGCATATGTTTATGCTTTGTTCACTTAACTGGCATACAAAGTGTTGATTTTATCTCTTTACCATTGAACAGTTTTCTTAAAGATAAAAGATAAAAGAGAATAGGGCTTCAAGTTACATTTTTAAATAAGCAGACTCTATGGCAAAAGAATAATTAATTACTTTTTATTTTTGAAATAACAAATGAAAGAATTTGAAAAATATCAAATAATGAGGAATTCATTCATCCTCTTGAGGGTCGCGGGGGGGCTGGAGCCTATCCCAGCTGACATCAGGCGAGAGGCAGGGTACACCCTGGACAGGTCGCCAGACTATCGCAGGGCTGACACATAGAGACAAACAACCATTCAGCACACACACATTCACACATTCACAGTCACACCTACAGACAATTTAGAGTTATCAATTAACCTAGTCCCCAATCTGCATGTCTTTGGACTGTGGGAAGAAGCCAGAGTGTCCGGAGAGAACCCACGCTGACACGGGGAGAACATGCAAACTCCGCACAGAAGGGCTCCCACGCCCGGGATCGAACCGGCAACCCTCTTGCTATGAGGCGAGAATGCTAACCACCACACCACTGTGCCGCCCATATTGAGGAATTCTTTTTATTAATTTATCCATTATTATATTTATCATTATTCATTTATACAATTTTAGATAAATCCAACGTAATTAAATGAATATAGATTTTTAAAGGTTACTTTTGGAGTCTTTGATAAATGATTTGAAACCTCTGTTCAAATCTTAAAATAAACAATAAACACATATACATACATTAATATTATTATGAAGAAGATATACTAATCATTAATACCAGAGGAAAAATTCAATTTTTTTTCACTCTAATGTCACATACACACAGGCCCAAAATACACATACATGGACAAACAGGACCATTACATGCATGTCAGAGCGAGGGGGCTGCCAATGGAGAGGTGCCCCGAGCAGCTGGGGGTTCAGTGTCTTGCTCAAGGGTACCTTGGCAGTGCCCAGGAGGCAAACTCGCACCTACCAGTCCATGCTCCATATATGGTCCAGAAGGGGACTTGAGTTGGCCACCCTCCGGTTCCCAATCCAAGTCCCTATGGACTGAGCTACTGCCTCCCTGATGTGTTACAGTATGTGTTGGATTCAGCCAATAGTAACAGAGGATATAAGACAGTGTTGTTGGTATCACAACAAAGCTGAAATGTCAGAGCCTTAAAAGTAATAATTTATGAGAACATTAAATTGAAAACAGAGAATACGAATATGAATATGAATCAATGTTGAATAAAATTTGATAACATGCATTCAAAGCCTGAGAATATTGAATGGAACAGAATTCTAAATATTGAATGAAAATCTGACAAACGTATGTAGTGTTAGCACACACACAGGTCATAGGCAGCCACAGTGTATCTGCTCAGTGAGTCAGTGGTGGCAACAATTTCACCATGAAACAATTTGTACTTTTAGCAGTGCAATTTGAAGACCAATAATTGTTTAGCATCAATTAATTACATTATGAAATTAATAAGTATATTAATAAATACAGGCAAAATATAAAACCATGAAACTGAAATAGTAAAATTCTGCTGTTTATTCTGTTATTTTATCCTGTCCCAGTAATAACTCAGACCCAAATGCAGAGAACACACAGGAGGCAGAGTGGGGTTTAAAAAAAGCATGGTCTTTACTTCAGTCCAAAAAGGTGGTACACAAACAAGGAGTTCAAAAAAGCTAACAAAACAGACAGGGAGTAGGCAAAAAATCCTTAAATCCAAAACAGGCCATGTTAAAAAACAACAACAAAAAAAACCAGAGACTGCTAGAAAGCAATGACACAAAGGGACAAACATGAGGCGCTGGTGGGTACATATACACAGGGATGGATGAGAGGATAATCAGGGGCAGGTGAGTAAGTGGCAGCAGGTGCAGTTGATGAAAGGCAGGAAAACACAGGAAACTGACACAAGAGGGTAGTACTTCAAAATAAAACAGGAAATATCATAACAAAATCCAGAATGTTGCAGTTTCTTTTCACAAAAACAAAACTAATTTCAGGGTTGTTGTTTTTTCAGTCAAGCAGCCTATATGTCGAAATGTCTTACCTTACCTGTAAGACATTCTCCATTTAATTCCAAGTAAATACTCATTCACTATCCATTAAGAACTGGAAACTATTCTCTACATAGTTCAATTGTAAGCTTTCCTGTAGACACATTTTACATTTTTGCATGTTCAGCTGACCAAAAGACTCTTGGTAATTAATTAATCAAAACAGTATCGCTTGAACAATGTCTGCATTTTTTACTACAGTTAGGACCAAACTATGTAATCTTTTCTGAGTACTTCTTTAAGAATTTTCTGTTACATGGCATTTTATCAGGACCAATTACGTAATCTTTTCTCAGTTTCTGATTTCTTTCCCCGTAAAATGTCAGTTCCTTTTTAGGTAATTCTAAAAAAACGTGGGATCCAAAACATTGTTACTCATCTGTATGTCTTTACAGTATACATCACTATAAGCACAACCCAAAGATACAAATTAATTGTAATTTCAATGATTACATAATGAAAAGCATATATTTGTTTCATTTAATTTAAAGAATACCTTCCCTACCATGTGAATCTTTTGCTAAAACACCTTCAACTACATTACTACTGTAAATATTACTCCTATTGTACTGCTCCTGCTAACACTGCTCCTATGGTAACTATACTGCTGCTGAGGCTACTGGCACTAATATGACTAACTGTGCTGCTGTTACTGCCACTTCTACTGCTAGTACCTTTTAAACTGCTCCTACGATACACATGACTGAGCCATGCATTAGCTCTGACATACAACAGAAAAATTAAACAAAGTCTGAGCTTTATTTGAACTGTCCAACTTCCTGTAGTGAACTCATCCTAATGACTCATTAACATGAGGAGGGCCTTGGAGTGACACCGTTTGAGCAGAGGATGTAGTTTGAGAGGGAGCAAGCAGGAAGGAGAGAAGTGCAATGCTGAGACGTGTTGAACAGTAGACAGAAGAAGGGGCTTGGGGGAGAAACGAAACAGGAGGCATGAATGTAGATGGGGCTGTTGGGATAAGAGTTGAGGAATGAGGGTGGACAAAGACAAGTCCTACAGCTGGAGGCCCTGGGTACAGTTTGCTCTGCCTTGCCTGCTGTGTGGTGATAAACATGCTGAATGCCAGCTGGTTCAGAGGAAACAGCAGGTCAGACTTTCAGCATGTGGAAGAGGCCCAGCAGCCACAGGTATAAGAGTAAGCAGTTTAATCCTTTGGCGAGACAAATGCAGGATCGTGACCCATTAGGCAAGGGAGGCAGAGGAACTCAGCGCTTCAGGCTCTCCATACCAGGGACAAACTCTTTTCTCTGTTGTGGAGACTTGAATCTCCCTGTAGTCTGCCTGTCCTGAGAGCAAGCAGGTTTTGCCATAAGCCCCAGAGACATGGTGTGGAGAAAAGTCCTTGGCAAGGTAGGCAGCAGCTGAGGTATCAGAGGGTTGAGGAACAGAGGAACAGATGGTCTGCTAGTCCTCACAGAGGCTGAAGGGATGGTGGACAGAGGTTTGGTTATAGCAGAGCTGGTATAGTAACAGTATGTCACAATGGCATGGTAAAATCTCTTGCTGATAATGCAAATTGTCACCAAATGAAGTGAGTGTTAAGCCTGTGTTATTTTGTGATATCAGTTATCAGTTATATTAAGTTTAAATATAATAATGACCTTGCTATAAAGACTGGCCTGTTTTTATTCCAAGTTTTTTTTTCATACATAGCCAACATTTAGACATTTATTAACCAACGATACAGTGAGAAACACTATAATTGGTGCATTACTGGTGCATTCAGTTACCAGCGTATGAAGTGTTGGACCTCAAAACCAGAACTCATGGAACTGGGTTCATGTCCAGAATCTGGTTTTAGGTTTAGTTAACACAAGCACTTTTGTTAAGTTGAGTGAAAAATCGTGAATTTGGTTAAACAGGAATGAAGAAACAATGCTGTAGTCACCACGGCAGGAAACCGTACTGCGGTATTGCCTATTTAGGTGGAAAACAACTGAAATATGTTTTCAGTAAACATTTTGCTGCTGACACTTCCAGTATCAACATAAGTCACTCAGCATTACATTTCCCTCAAAACGTATTTGCTGTTTCAAATGAATTATTAGCCTATGTATAAATGTAATTTCTGGGAGACTGGGCTGGAAGACTAACCATTGCTTACAGTGGATGCTTTTATATAAGTTTTATATATCTTCAGATATTTTTAATCAACTTTTATTGGTCATAAAATGAACAAGAAGAGTTTAAAGAGGTCTAATCTCCCTCACTCTAACCCTCTGGAAATGGTCCATCCAAATATATACTTCCTGATGCTCAGACTGCAGTATAATGATATATCAAGACATCATTTTAACAAGAAATCTAACACTGGTCATCTTGCAGTCAATTTCTTTATAATACTTTAGTAATTTAATAAAAATATGAATAAATAAAATGGCTAAATAATGATAAAAATGTGAATAATCACAACCTTTTTCAGCTTTTTTGATGGCTTGTCAGACATTTTTCAGGGAGTTGGTGTTGCCACAGCCCTAAAATAACTACATTGTAGTTTTCCTAAAAGTCTGTTTCTCTTATGATTAGTTCCCTTGTATACAGATTGGTGTGTGTGCACATGTTATACGAGCACCTGTATACAGAATACACGTAGCAGGTAAACACACTCTTAAATTGACAGCAGGACTTATACTTCAATGAAACATGGACATCACATGACTTTTTTGAATATTTTTTAATACTGTGTTCTCCCCAAAAAGTACAAATAAAAGCATCAACATACTTTGTACACATTACATGTTGAACTATCTCATTCCTCGTCCTCTAGGCCTCCTACGCTACGGTTACATTTTGACCATCACAAATGCAGAGAGGTAAAAGAAGAGAAAGGGAGAGCGAGAAACAGCAAAGACAGAAAAAACATGCTTCGATTACTTTGTTGGTGCACTAAGACACAAACTCATGTTGTAAATGTATTTACATTCAAACATACAATCAGTGCCAGAACTAACAAATTCAGTAAACTTTGTCGCTGGACCAAATCCACACGGGGTAAATGTATAGCTTACCTCCACAAATTCAAATTGTAGTGCTGAAAGTTGACAAGCCATGGAAACATTTGCTACACACAGCATTTAAACATGAACATGGCCGTTTCACATCCCTAATGGATTCGATAAATGACTCATGTTTCTTGTGGGGAGGCTTAACCAAGTGCTACATATTAAATGGCTGCTACATAGTGGTCAGACAAGAGGTCCTTCTATATCAAACAAAATCACACGAATGACTCGTATAAAATGCAGTCATTACGTTTTTGACATTCAGCGCATAGTGAGACACAGATGTCCACAGGACACATTGAAGGGTTTTACAATACCAGTTCATTGTTTAGAAATCAAAGTCCATTCAGATGAGAGATTAATTTTAAGATGAAATCTGTGACTTTACGCTGTCATTTGTAAACAATAGTTTTTGTTGCATCCTTGTTGACTTGTTTTTTTTGCACCTGAAGTGACCTTTAGGAGGACCCTGAAGAATCATTCATCGACGTAGGTGAACTGTAATTCTAAAACATTCGAAAAACACAGTGACTCTCTGACTGGTATATTCTTACAATTGATCGTTATGCAAAGACATTCTCAAAAATCATCAGTGTAGGTATAAAACAAGTGAGAATTGAGACACATTTCTCAAATCCTGTATGCTGTTTTTTGACATTCTTTCATTTAAGAGCGTTTAACCCTGTGTATGTGTCATACAAAAAATCTTGAAGATCCATGAAAAGATTTTTTTTACTTTTTCACGGCCATAAAAAGTGCTGGTATAGCAATTTAAGATCTACTTAAAAGTCTAATACTGAAAACCCGGAAACGTCATCCTTTACATGCTGGTAAAAGGTTACATTTACTCAACCTGTAACTTAACAGATAAAAGTGACTAACCCATGCTCCCATTAGCAATGTTGCTGTGACTGCCAACAGCCAACACAGACTTACCCTCATCCCCTCTCAGCGGCATTGTTCCCTCACAGCGGCTCATTTTGTTTGTTCATGTGCGAGTAAATTACTGAGATTACACTGTAATTTTCTTTAGTGTTGACTCGTTCAAAACCAGATGAAAGATTAGGACCCTGAGGGTAAGTTAGTTACAGTACAGGAGGCAGCTATGACAAACTGTATGCTATAAAATAATTCTCATTTTAATATACCAAAGGTTGGATTCTCTGTTGTATTTCATATAAGAGGAAAATTATCTCGGGAAATATCTTGAGAGTGTATAATGTTCTGTAGAGAAGCTATACAAAAGGAAAAAAAAAAGTATTTCTAATCTAAATTTAGAAAACAATTCCCTGAACGATATCTTCTTGCACACTGAGGATTCAGCGGAGCTTGCAAAAGCTTGAACGTAACACTCGAAGGATAAAAAGTGTCATTCAGATAACGAAACCAGAAGCATCAGAAGAGGTTTGAAGAGGTTAACACAGGTTCAGAAAGGGATACACTAATCTTTGTAACACTAGTCACAAAGAGGTAAACAGAGGGTTAACCTGTGTTTTGTTTTACTGTAGCTTATACACCCTTATCATATCATATTATAAGACAGTCCCCTGAACACCACCTATGTATGTATGACGACAACAAGTCAATACATCTCCTTCCTCCTGGGGTACATCGCATATTCCACTTGTGTCCCATAGGTGATATTTTCAATATTACAAACACCATTCGTGTCCTTCACACCTCAAGCTTAATAAATAGACAGATCACAGCAATAATAAGTTTCACATTAAGACTGGAAGACTTTCACAGTACATGCTTGCTTAAGTAGCAAAACACATGTAACAAATAAATTAGATATAAACATCACATTTTAAAGAAATCCACAACAACATTTACAACAGTGATTCCTGTGTAAGGTTTCCCCCCCTGGTAGCTGTGTGTTTTTGTTGTTGTTGTCGTTGTTGTCGCTGTTGAGCTACAGACACACAACAGACTGCACATTCCCGCTGAGGTAAATACAAAATGGCAGACGTAGTTTTTGCAAGTTGACCTGAGGGATCCCAAAAGTGAAGAGTAGCTCATGTGGCGAGATGCTGCAAGGAAGACCTGGCAAAGGGTTGAACATTAAGTCCTCTGGATTTTGCAGGTAACATGGCTGGGCTTCCAGGTAGGGTTGTCCCACACTGCGAGTAAAACTATCAGCCATGGAACTAATTACAAAATGTTAAACACACCTTGAGGAGGCTGAAAAAAAAAAACGTGTTTGATTTGATTTACAAACCAATTCTGTATCCAAAGTCCTTTGTGGAATATTGGTCGCTCTCTGCTGGTGAGACGGGAGGACTGAGTATAAGGCGCTTTGTTGGGGATATTTTTCAGATGAAAAAAAGAAAAGAAAAAAAGAATTGACTATGAGAAACTAATCCCAGTGTGAGAGAGAGTATATCTTATTTTATTGAGGACGTGAGCATGTTTTTTTTCCTAACACATCAGAGTATTGTGTTCTGGTGACAAGAGTGTGCTACTTTCCATCTGTACTCTTTCTGTCTGTGCGGGACTCATAACTACCCATACAGGGAGGTTTCACTACATGTCGACACTGCCTGTGTCACTATCATACACTATGTACAGTCTGCATTTCAAGATTCTGTGTTTATACAAGTTGGGGGGACAGAGAACTGAGCCACAGTCATCTGCATCCTTTTTCTCATTACAATAGTTATCTGTGTGTAAGTTGGGACACCACCAGCTGTAGAAGCTTGAGAAGTAACTCTGTAACCTTGGTGTGTTGACACTTCAATGCCATTCAGATTCAAAGAGGGAGGAGAAAAGCAGAGAATGATGGAAATGAGAGAGAATGAACCAGTTAAGAAAATGAAACAGAGAGAGAGAGATATGAGCTTATCTCTGCAAGGAACTGAGACAAGCAGCTGAGTTACAGCGATTGGCTGGCACTCTGTGAGTAGGCGTCGCTGGGCCAGGGGAGTAATTCTGATTGCTCGCTGCCCTGTGAGTGGGTGTGCCTGGTCCAGGGGAGAGATTTTGATTGGTGTTGGCTCTGTGAGAGGGGGAGCAGTACTGAGCCTGCTGAAGACAGCCCTGGCAGTGGGTGGGGGAGTCGCACCCTGCGACAGGTGAGGAGGAGAAGAATGGGGATGAGGGGACGGGGGAGGTGGAGAAGGAGCGGTGCAGCGGGGAGGAGGCAGGGGACATGAGGGGGCTGGTCTGGAGGCGCCACAGAAGCTCCTCGTTGTTCCGACTCAGCCGCTTCTTCTCGGTGCTCTCCTTTTCCACTGAATCATGGAGGTTGGCGTTCTCCTCTGACAGTTGCCTGCAGGGAAATCAGCACAGAGGAAGCTGACTGTAGCAGAAAGTAGCACGTGCTACGTAAGCAGTAGAGATAGACTTAATGTTACAGCATCAGCATACAGCATTAAAGTTAAAGGAATACCTCACCTACAAAAGGATAATTTGTATATCAATCACTCCCCCTCCATTGATTTTGCTGAGAAAATTTTGTTTTTCCCACATGTCTCTACAGAAAACTAAGAATCTAATAATTTAAAAAAATCTTGATGCATTGGACTAAAGGGGTGGTCTTTGTTTAACAACTGCAAAACTCAACTCAGTCTCACTCCAAAGTCGTCAAAATCCAGCGCTTGGGCAGTGACTTGCGGTGTCAGACACATACAAAAAAAAACCTGGGGCATCAACATAACGATAATAATGATGACTGAACGTGTCTTACCTGGACAGGGTTAGGTTGTTTTCAATCTGAGCCCTCAGATCTTCATTCTGCTGCTGCAGAACCTGCACCTTCTCCTCAAGGAACACATTCTTTTGGGCCTGCTCAAAAGTAGAATACAACCACAGTGTAATCTTCATTCACCAGATCATGCCTATCCAGACCAGTGTGCGTGCGTTTGTTTGTTCAGATAGCTTATTTGAGCCTACCACTTTCTCCAGATCAGAGATCTTTTTCTCCTGCTGGTGTATCTGCTGGTTCTTCATTTCCACAACCTCCTTCAAGCTCTTCAGATCCTGCTCAATGTGCTGGTATGGAGCCAGAGCATCCTGTGATAGACACATGTGCACACGCAAAAAGAAAAAGACAAGAACAAGAGAAATGAAAGACAAAAAGTGATCAGTGGGGTTAAGAAAGATAACAGTGTCTGTGTATTTTCTTATACAGTAGGTGAACTCACGACTATCTGTTCATCTGTGCTCCTCCTCAAAGCCTCCTCAAAGCGTTTGGCTTTGTCCCTCAGACTCTGGTTTTGAAATGTGAGGGTATCCACTTGATCCTGAACAGGCATCAGCACGCACAAGCACAATTATTTACATCATCTCAGTACATATCAGTGTGTATCAGCCAATGAATCATTAAGGATCAGTTTTATGGCAACAAACCTGCAAAGAAAGCCTGAGTTTCTCAAAATCCTCCTCCAGAAGCATCTTCTGTTGCTCGTGGGCTTTTCTTAGGTCTACACACAGATTCAGAAGAAAAAGACACTTGATGTTGTTTATAGCTGTGTTGGTGTCATATTGTGTTTCTTAAACGAGGTCTAAGAATCACACCTCTCATGGTACGGGCGTGCTCCTCATGCAGTGTTGCCATGGTGATGTTATGCATGTCTCTGAGCTCCTGAATGGCTGCCCGGTGGTTGACAGTCATCTCCTCCACCTAATGCATACAAATACGTGCACATTACTGACTGATCGAATTTCATGTGATAATTTGACACATCTCCCATGATGCCTTTCTCTCACCTGCTCCTGTTGCTGAGTCCTCAGCTCCTCCATCTCGGATCGATGCTCCTCCCTTAAGTGTTCTGCCTCCGCGGAGTGACACTTCCTGAGCCCCTCCTCCACAGCAGCCAGCTCTGCTTCCTGCTGCAGCTGCAGCTCCTGCAGCTCCCGTTCAAATGCCACCTCCAGCGCCGTCTTCTCCCGATGGAGTCTCTCCCATCGCGCTGAGTTGGATGCTGTGGATGTAGCAGAGTGAATCTCATGATGTTATCTTATTAGAGTGCAGAATATTTAAAGTTTTACTGTACCCCTATGACTATACAAACCGGGGTCAGTGTTAATTCACTTTCATTTCAGCTAGATAATTTTTAAAAATAAAACTTCCAAATGGGGATTCATTTAATGTTTTTTTTTATTATTCAGAGTATGATTCATCACTCTCTATAAAATAAAACAAGCAGAATTAAACAGTGCTCCCTCAATATTTCAAACTCTGTCAGAGCAAATTACTTCTTCAAATCACCAATGTGCCATCATTAGTGTTATTTTAACACCTTTGCTTTTCCTACTATCCATTCAAAATGTTGGCTGGTTACTAGATTTGACTGATCAAGTGTTTAATTTGTTTGATCAAATCTTGATTCTCACTCACCCATTTCCTCTCGGATTTTCTGTATTTCCATGGACAATTTCCTTTCATTTTCCTCTGTAGTTTTATTCTGAAAAATTGGAAATAAATAACATTTTAACACTGTGCACATGCCAGTACCAGTTATCCTGTTAATTCTGGAGCACGGATGCAAACAGTGAAACAGCTGGTTAACTGCTGTCTAATGTAACACGACTAAGAACCCTGTTAGGTTTTTGGCACAGTGGAGCTTCAAGCTAAATGTGCTCATCAGCATGTTAATATACTCACCATAACACCAATGCTAACATGTTAATATTTAGCAGATATTGTTTACCATGTTCATCAACTTAGTTAAGCATTCTGACATATTAAGATATGCTTATGGTAAAAAGAAAGCCTTTGCCCACTTTCTCATCATGCTCAATGTTTCCTTGAATTCATGTTTATAAAAAGACTTAATAAAGATAAAGAACATAAACAACATAAAGAAATATTAAGTGAAAATAAAAAAGATAAGAAACCTGGAGACATACTGATAGACAACATGGTTAAGCTGAATGTAAGCTGCATGAGCTGTTTACGAAAAACATTACTGTCAATCTCACTAATTGATATGAATAAACTCATGCATGTGCAGCACCCTCCATGCTGTTGTCCATAGCTTTACAGTAGCTGTTGTGTCTGACTAATGCCAGCAGAGGGAGCTCAAACCCACTCAAATACAGTTAACACTTAAACCATTCCTGTCTTATGCTATATCTGCACTGTGGGCTGGTGATTGCAGCACTCAGACAGTGACCATAAAGAAGCCAGACAGTCCCTCGACAGTCTGGCAGCAGTATTACAGCTATCACACCTCAGAGGCTAAATCATTCCATCAGACACACAGAGCTGGATGAAACCTGCTCAGTGACACACTGAACTCTGGAGGACCCTTCCCACAGTCGCAATCACTCTTGCTCATCGAGCTGCTCTTGGAGCATGCTGTGAATCTCACCTCCTGATGTTAAATAGTGTATGTGATCTTGAGTTCATGTGCGTGAGAGCATATGTTTTCCCTGAGTGAATGGAAAGGTTGGGCACTGTTGTCTACCTACATAGACCTCGGATCATACTGTTATTACAGTTTAGATTGTGGGGGAAACCCACAAATGTTGATGATGATTTGTACCATACACCAAGGACTAATTTGCCATTTTAGGAAAGCTACAGTTAGTACAAAATAACACTACATCTCTATATGGGCAGGTATTGTAGTACAGGATAGCCTAAAGACAATATTCACTTTACTGAGTGTACATATAGTATCATTAAATATGGCTACCTTGAGGCAGTAATGCTGAGTGGTGATAATAAAGGCTTCCAAACCCAAGGAGGTCTTCCTCAGTTCCTCTCGTAGAGCTCCCAGCTGCCTCTCCTGCTGCTCACAGCGTCCCTGCAGCCTCTGAACCTAAAAGTAACAATGAATAAAATAGAATACAATAGTGCAAATGAAAAAAAAGTGGCGCTGCAGATTTTTTTCCCCCCAACGACTCACCTCCTCTCTTTGCTCTTCTTTTTCTCTTTCCTCCGCTTGCCTTTCTTTCTCTTTCTGTTGAGCCTCCTCTTTCTCTCTCTGCAGGCTCTCCTGCTGTTCCTGCTGCAGCCTCAGGGGGGCCACGCGGCGAGGGGACCCCGGGGGAGCTGATCCTCGCACTGCCGCTGCGGGCCGCTGCCCAGATTGGACTGTGTGTGGATTAAAAAAACAAACACAGAAAATCAAATTGAATTTCAAATGAGTCTGCATTAGAACACAGCTTGGGACGCATTTTTCTGTCCAAATCTGAGCCGAGTCTGAGAGTGGTAACAGAGCCTTCTCAAGTTTAGGGGAGACTCGTGGGTACCCAGAGATCCCATTTCATTCAGATATCTTGAGGTAGGAGTTCAAGAGTCCCCTTTGAAAATGGCTGTGCAAGTTGTTACTTTGCCAAAAGTTAGCCTAAATTTGGAGCATTATTCAACCCCTTTCCCAACAAGTGATGCAGAATAAAGGCCTTAAGTCAGTGGTTCTCAACGGGATCAGCCATGGGCTCCAGACCACCACAAGGTTTCATATATTCAGCATCATTCTTGTGTTTGGCCATGTTGTCGAGCTAGTTTGCTGTCTCTGTCAAGTAGCTGTTCGTTAGGCACTGCATCTAAAGCAGGAAACAGCACTTCAAAATTAAAGCTCTGTACCAAAAATTGGCCGCACTTTAAAATAAAGTGTGTTTTTGTACAAACTTGACATGTTGGTGAGTCACCTGTAGTCCATTCAGAATGGATCTGTGACCCACTTTTGGTTCGCGACCCAGCAGTTGGGAACCACTGCCTTAGGTACTACCATTGCTACCCAGCTTAAAAAAACAAGCCACAGCCTCTTAAAGACAGTAATGTTGGCCTCAAATTTTTTTCACTAGTGTGTCCAATAGGGGTCCTAGCAAATTGTATCAGGGTGGCCATGGCACCCCTGGTCCCACCTTGAAGTGCCACTGTAACCAAGGCTGACCTGAACCATTCTGTTTTTTATGTCTGAACACGGCTTCTGCTCGACGCAGTTAATGTGCTGCTGCTGAAATATGCATATGACCCTTTTAACACCGCCATCTCCATTTTCTTATGTCACTTTGACAACAAACCAAAAGGTGACATAGCAAGGAAACTGTAGATTGGTTAGGATATTAACAGGGAAGTGAAGCATGTCAGGTAGGCAACATCATTTGTAAATATTCGCCTGAACCCTACCCGACTTTACTACACACTACACACTCTGCACAAGCATGATTTTCTTTTTATAAATACATATGGTATAGAAATATTTATAGGATATATGCAGAATATGATATCTCCCATATGTCATTAATTAGTCATGTACTAATTCTCAAATCTAACTAGGACGCATCGATCTAAAATAATGAAATTGATGAGTATTAAATCAGAGGAGATTTGACCTGACCTCTTGCTAACGACTATGCTCACATGATAAATGATAGTAAGTTAATTGAATCTTTTCCACAGAGGAAGCCTTGGGGTAATTCCCAGTCTAGTGTTCCTCATGATGGACCATCTAATCTCATGACGAATGCGAATACATCATCAAGAAATGATTGAGCAGCAGGATGCAATGATGTAAGGACAGTGTCGCTGTATACTTGCATGAGTGTATTACTTGCGTTGTGTTTGTGTGAAAACATTAGGCACATTGAGTAAAGGCCATTAACAAAGGATGTGATTTAAAGGCCAGTCAAACACAAACATGTGAAAGCCATTTTCCCTTTGAGTGGTGCACAGCCATTAAGCTGCAGTTGACATACAGGCGGGCCGATTAACCTCTGTGTGAGTCACCTTGTCATATGGTGTGAGCACATACCAGCCTGTGGAGAGACGCAGCATCAAAACACAGCATTATAGCCGGATAGAGAGAATTCTTTTAAAACATATATTCTGTATGTTCACACAGACTGACAAACAAGCCTGAGCACGCACGTGTCTACACACATAGTAATGAAATCACCGCAGCCCCACATCACCTGCCTAAACCATATCATTCAGGCCCACTGAAGCATGCGGCGCCGTCTCCATGACAACGTGAGGCTGGGCTTGGGGTGCAGGGTCCCAGGTAATGAGTGAAAGATCGGTTAAAGGGAGGTGGGGGGATAAAATGAGGGGAGTGCTGTAGGCCAACGGGTAAACGAGACAAGAGAAGAGAGACAAAGAATTCAGGAAGATGGGGGGAAGGTACCTGAAGGTATGGTATGATTCTAATTATGATGGATGTTTAAGGACAATTTAGCTCAAATTGAACACATACTTATATATCTGCAAGTGTTTGTGTGCATGTAAAACCTAAAATGGGTAATTTCTCTGCGAAAAATGTAAGAAATCAATGTTAAATGGTTTAAAAAAAAAGACAAAAAAGATGCATTTTCATGCAATTTAAAAATCCAGGCTTTGCTTCTAAAAATGTGCAAAACAGCAAATATCAGCATGGTTCAATATTACATCTTCATCAGCGTCTTTACTTTGAAGGATTCACCGTCTTTGAAAACGACTTCGAGAAGACTTATGCAAATGATATCTCCCTCTGTTACAGGCACACACACACACACACACACACACACACTTAGACATGGGTTCTACCTGAAAGGTTAGAGAGAGTTGAGTGAATACCAAATGACTTCATGTGGCTGAGTGTGGCGGCAGCACACAGATAATAGCAGGGTTGATGGAGGAGGAATAATGATGCTAGAAACAATGAGAAAAGGTATTGGCAGGCCTTGTGGGGTGCAGAGACTATTGTGTGTGTATGTGTGTGTGTGTGTAAGTTAAGGTGTGGTTAAAGGGTTGCTCTTGAGGTAAATTTAATTTTCATTTCACGCTGACATTTTGCCGGCACACTGTCCAGAGCAGCTTCAAGTAGGAGCAGCAAACTTTCAATATCTGTAAAATCCTCGTAAACAACAGAGAAGCTACAGTGCTGAGAATCAGTAAGAAAAACTCAATGTTTTTCTTTTGCCACTGTGTGGGAGAAGAAGAGGTCCAGCCAAAGATGCAGCGAAGAGAAGGTTGAACAGTAACAGCAGCACTTGGGTGAGAATAGTGAAGTGAGCAAAGAGAAAGGTGTAGCCTGAGGAGATGCGTGTCAGCTCTGCAAGGAAAGAATTGGAGGCCCCTCTGAAATACTGTGTGAAAATTATTTTACCACTGCAGAGCCAAGAGGAAGAAAAGTACAGACTGCCATGGATCAAATCACAAGATATTTGGAATGGATGTGAGCAGCTTCTGGGTGTGGGTGGATTAAGAAGAGGTCATAAATCTAAGGACTATTTTTGGAACGGTTTGGGATGGTAGACAGGTGGGCTGGCAGGGAAAGATTAGGAGCCACAGTTAATATGTGCATTTTGTGTGATCTGTTTTGGTAATGAGGAGAAGACTCACCCGGGGACTGAGGTTTGGGAGGAACCACCGCCAGCCTCTTTGGGGAGGACGGGAGAGAGCGCGTGACCTCCGAGCTCCGCTGAAACTCCTTCCTGCCAACTGTCAATCAAGGGTACAACTGATCAGTGGGGCTAATCACAAAAGCACACAATGACATAATGATAATACATGACAAAGTAAATACAGCAGTAATATGTGAAAAAGCCAATATTTATACAGTGACGGATCATGACACAATGGGCCCCCAGGCACAGATATGCAAAGGGCTGCACCATGTCTCCTATGCACAGACTTTGTGGTGGATTTTGTGTTTTTTTGTAGTTGTTATGCAACATATTTTGTGGTATTGTGTCTCTGTTTAGTCATTTTGTGTCTCCTTGTGGTTATTATGTGTCTTTTTGTAGTCATTTGGGTGTCTTTAAGGTGATTTTGAGTGTTATTGGGGTCATTTTGTGTTACTTTTGGTCATTTTATGTCACTTTGTAGTTATTTTGTGTCTTTTTGTAGTCATTTGGGCGTCTTTAAGGTAATTTTGAGTCTTACTGAAGTAATTTGGGGTCTCTTTGGGGTAATTTTTGGTCATTTTGTCTCACTTTGTAGTTATTTTGTGTCTCCTTGTGTTTGTTTTGTGTCTCTTTGAAGTTCCTTTGCATCTCTTTTTATGTCTCTTTGTGGACATTTAGAGTCTCTTCCTGGTTGGTACATGTTAATTCGAGCAAGTGCAGGCCATTTTTTGACATTTGCGATTTGGGTCCCTGGATCTGTGCTTGGTAGGCCCGTTCTTTGATCCGTCATATTCATAGAACTTTATGTCAATCATACTTTGTGCTACATACACACAAGCACCAAACCAACCATCTTTCCCCCCTCGACTCCTCACTCTCTTTTCCATTTCTTTGCTGATTTTCCCCTCTCCTAACTTTTTTCAATCTCTCTGTTACCCTCCTGCTTTCATCTCCAGCTATCTCCCCCCTGCTGTGTTGTATAACTATGTCCCTCGGGACTAGCTGGGTCAAAGAGAAGCAGAGCATACTGTGGGAGATGTGCCCATCACCTCCCTGCTCTCTGTGACAAACTTTGCAGCCAATACAATCACGAGCTCTGTCGCAGAGTGTAGGTGAGGTGTGTGGGAGGAAAGAAAGTAGCTGGATTTGAAACAATAAATGTGAAACCCAGGAGCTCAGAATGATTCAAAGTGGGAAGGAGAAAAAAACTATGTGGAGGAAAAAAAAAACAGATGATAGTGAATAAAGAAGTAGGTTTCAGGAGGTTAGCAGGGAATCTGTTGTGAAGCAGAGAGGAGAGAAGGAGAGAGGCCTTGAAAAGAAACTAATTAGACCTGTAATGGGAGAGAAGCCTCTGATCCTGAACAAATCCCCCAAATAACCCTGGAGAGATACTTCAGGCCTGCAGAGACAGTGTATGTGTGTATGTGTGTGTGTTCACTGTGCTATGTGTTGGTGTGGTCATGCAAAAGTGGCTCTCAGAGTGACTCTTCTACTGTCAAGCATACTGTTACCAAAACCCAGCAAGACTGCCTTGAACTTGCACTTGAAGTTGGAGTGTACAGTTTATTTTAAACAAACACTTTCACAAATAAATTTTTGGCAAGAGGCTGCTGTGAGGTGTTTAAACACAATGCCTGGGAGCAGAGGTAAACAGAAAAGCAGAAAAATAAAAAAAAATAACATGCCTTCCAGCAACTCCAAAATGATCTTCCTCGCAGTGGGCTACATTAGAAAATTGTGGATAAACAATATTTTGACAAAGTGCATCCCAAGTACCAATTATGCAATTAATTCTGCAATATGGATGAAAACAAGAGTTAGTTAAAGGGACAGTTCACCCTAAAATCAAAAACACATTTCTTCTTTCCTCATTTCCTCTGAGCCACAGTCATCACAGTCAAGTTGTTGAGGATCTGGACTAAAGTGGTAGACTGACTGACCAACTGTTAGCACAGCCAAAAATGTGTGTGTGTGTGAGTACCATGTGAAAGCTTGTTCTCGGCACAGTTTTTTTTTTTTGTCTGAATCTTTCAGAGGCTCAACAGGACAGAGGTGTCTGTTGACTGATAAGATGTGTGCGTGCGTGTCTGGCAAAATGTGTGTGTCAGTGCTGTATGGCAGATGAAAATTGAATATAGTACAGATAAAAGCAGGCTACTGTCTGTGCACACCTTGCAGGTTGACAGGGACTCCTTAGATAATACTTCATCAATAATTTACAGCACATTTAAAATCAGCTCCAGCCTACAGAAACACAAGGTGAGAGAGATTTTCTCACAGCCAGCTGCTACACTGTCTGCATTCCTATAACAGAACACAGATCTGGCTGGTGGGGAAAAACCTGTTGGCAACAAAACAACAATCATCTCTACATTATTTTGTTGTGTAAAATGTGTTTTACCCTTGTAGGTTGTGTTCGTTTTTAAGATACTCTGCCCACACTACAGCAGAGATAGCAGTTTTACGTCTTCGATTCAATCAGCAACTGTTAAAGTTTAAAGACATGAGATAAGTGTGAGTGAGCAGAGTGTGATAGCCTACTACAGGGCCTCTGGTGTTAATTTCCATGTGTGAAAAATACAACCGTGTGTGAAAAGCATCACTGATAGTGTGCCTCCTTGCTTCGGAACAGAACGTATTGGCACTGTTAACCAAGAGACAGTTGTGACCTGATGAAGTCCATAAACATTTCTTAGCAGCACAACATGTGAAATGTGTGCTGGAGCTAATAGCGGTTTTTTAAGCTCTTGGATGGTATCTGAACGTTTTCTAGGACATGAGAAAGTGCTGTCATCATGAACGAGAGCACACTGGAACAAATGGCCGAAACGAACACTTGAAAGGCAATTCCACCCTCGGATATCTCTACACATTCTGTGAGTGATCTTGAAAGTGAAGTGAAGTGCCGAAGTGTTAAGTGAGAAGCTTCCAGCATTTCCCTAAATGACTTTCAACAACCCCTGAAAGCTGGAGATTGTGCTTAGTTAGGTGCTTCACTTAATGGAGGCAGAGGAAAGTTTAAAAGTTAAAGTTATGAAGGAACACTCTATGCCTCTTCTGTGGATTTCTCACAGTGTGAATATTTAACATTTGTGCAAAGTATTGCATCTAGAACATAAGTGCCTGCTCCTTGATTCCCGAGTGCTGACTATAAACCTGTTGTTTTTGACGCTTAGGAAATATTCCTCTGCTTCTGAACACCACTGCATACATAATACATCATGTATGGTTTGTTGGTTATTAAATTGTTCAACACATATGTGACAACAGCATGTGACAATAGGACACAATCTGTCGCTGGCAGAAAATTGTTTCTCTCTCTCACACATACGTGAAGCTCAGACTGTATTTGCATATACATGAGAGTACACTGCCTGCTCCATTTATAACCACAGTGACTAAATTTTGTCCATGTAGAATTTATGCCAAGATTATCACAAAATCTAATAGTATTTTCAGTTCCGAGTGTTTCTAACAAATTATTTTTTGCAGTCAAACCCTTGGATGAATTTCTGAACAGGTCTAACGGCCTTGGGGCCCACATTGTCCGGGCCCCCCTACCCTCACCTGCAAAATATCACTTAAATTAACACAAACTGATCAGAGGAGACTCAAAATGACCACAAAGAGACACAAAAACACCACAAGGAGACGCAGAATGACCACAGAGCAACACAAGATGACCAAAAAAGCCACAAAATTACCTCAAAGGGACAGAAAATGACCTCACAGAGAGCCATGCATGACACATAACAACTACAAAGATACATGTGCCTTGCTCCTGTGTAAGAGAGGTGGTGGGGCCCTGTGTTTATCTGTGCCCAGGGGCCCATTGTCTCATAATCTGTTCATGGTTGAACCAAGAATGATGCTGTGTTCTCCTACAAAAACGTCCACTGACCTCCAGGGGAGCTTCTTGGCTGGGCAGGCAGGTAGCGCCGAGGCAGGGCTGGGGTAGAAGGTGGCTGGAGGCTGTTGCTGCGACATGGCGCCCCTCTCGGATGATCTGTCGATGGAGGGCCGGTGGTGACTCTGTGAAGAGGAGGCTCCTCGCTCACACTCACACCTAGAATACACAGAATTATTGTGTTTATATATATTTTTTATTTATAGCAGATATATCTTCAGAGTTTCCTTTCTCATTTGCTGTCTCTTCCTCCCTTTTTATAATCATATATTGGATTTTCCATAGTCTGATAAGGCTGGGTTACGTCTGAATTTAAGGTTACTGGACTGAGAAATGGTTTGTAACCTCTGGGTCGTACTGCTGCTGCTCTCAATCTTCCTTTTGTTAACCTGGAGCAGCGCACTTATCCTCCACACACACGCACACACACAGAGGCAGTTGGATAAACACATTTACACAGGGACACTTACACGCTTCCTCATGAGCACATATACACAGGAGAACACAATGCACACTAAGAGCACCGATCATCACTCATCCTGGCCAACAGTGCAGCTATAATCTATTTAATGACTAGTGAAGAGTTTACACACATGCAAGCACACACACTCACACACTGCGTATATCCTACTCATCTCCCTGATCAATAATGACACAGCAGATTGCCTGCACTTCTCCACCTTCTTCATGCGACAAGCAGGTGATGAACAATTTAATGTAAGGCTGCTTGTAAGAAGCCATGTGATTGGTGATTAAACTATGTAGCACAATCTCTCCGTGTCCTCAGAGATCAGGACACTGTGGAAAATGTGATGGCAAAAAAAAAAAAAATCCCTCCCCAAAAACAGCTTCTGTGCAAATTTAGATGTCAAGAGTTTCTTTTGGTTTGCATAGTCTTATGTTTGAGCCAAGTCCCTCAGGCGCTCAGGATTAGAACAGGACACAGCAGGGAGCCTCATCCATTCAGGCGAGCAGCTTTGCTATTGGTGTGGATTGTTTCGGTGACCAAAGTATTCTACCTCCCTGTGCATACACAGCGTTGAAACACAAAACATACACACACACAAACACACACACCGTGAGCTACTTATAACCACACTTCTTCATTTGCTCCCTCAAACATGTATTGCTGTAAACAGCTAGGGGGAAGTCTGTTTGACATTGACTCATTAGGTCGCTTACAGAGGATATATGCAGCCACTGCAGAACTGAGCAAATCTGATTGTTTTTTATGTTTCCTTACCATTTTTTTTTTATTTTACTAAGAAAAAGCATACAAGCGCTCTGTCACTTGACAGATTACAGTTGACAAGTCTTGAAAAAGAAGAAAAGGAAGAAAAAGAGAGAGCCAAATTCATGGTGAATGTAGGCAGGCAAGCAGCGCTCTACCTCTATCTACTTCTTAAAACACCGACCAGTTGTATGGCATGTAACACATAAACATACTAGATGCATGTAACCCATAGAGATCAGGGAACATATTAGGTCTATACACTGTCTAATTCATTCATTTTATCCAGTTAAGCACTTTCACACACACTCACACACTGATGGCAGCAAACGACCATGCAGACACAGCGGACAGGGTATTGCAGGTATTGAACTACCAAGCCTGCAATCATCGAATGATCCATTGTATCTCCACAGCCACAGGAGGGTTGTGGTGCCTGAAGCAACTGATGATGCAAATTATATGTTTGTGCCAAGTGACCAGCAAGATACAACAGAAAATAGTAAGGCTAGGCTAGCTTAGATGTTATGAGCATGACAGCAAAACAGCAGACCACTGTGTGCAGTGTGCCACGTTGTAATGATATTGACCGTGATTTGTGATTCATCAGAGCCAGGCATTATGCTGTTACGGCAAACCATATACTATTATGTATATAAACACCAAACATACATTAAAGATAAGGGACAAACAAGCGGTGGTCTCTTCAGATATATCTTGATGTAAAAAAGGAACTGAAATTGAATTTGCAGACATCTGATTGGTTCACTGCCGTGTATGTGCTGCTCACATTGCCACCTCCTGAAGTACTAGTGATTCCAGTTACATCCCCAAAGCTTCATTAGCCAACCCTGAGCTCCTCCAGGAGTTGATTAGTGAGGCTGTTTACAGTGTTTCCTCTTCACGAACCAGTCAAGGGCATGGGCAGTGTGTCCAGGCCAGATATGATCTCAGAAGGATCTCTGTGTTTACTGAGCTCTGCAATTACTACTGCTAACATACTCTACATAAAGACTTCCATTGGATAGAATCTTAACAATGAGAACTGCATTTGTAAATTAACAAATAAAATGGTATTCTAATGTGGAAAAAAAATCTTCAGCATTGACCTCAAATGCTTTAACTCGATGTCTGAATTGACACAGATCAATGGGTTGGTTGATATGAACTGAGATGCGCTCATTAGTCATGGGTCAAGTATGTACAGAACGTATTCCCAGAGCACAGAGCAGAGAGGAGCAAATGATGGTGAAGACACACAAAACTAGGGAATGCTGAGAATGATAAAAAGGCGTGCGCCATCCAGGGGCTTAGAGAGAGAGAGAAAAAGGGGATGTATTTCATTAACGGTAAAAGCGAGCTGATATGCATCACTGATTGGCAAAATGCCAGCCGATGATGGATAACGTGAGGAGGATAGGAAAAGGGAAAGAAGAGTCTGGCTGTATGGGATGAGGGTGAAGCAAACAAAAGGATATAAGACGAGGTACAGAGAGGAGCCAGCGGCAAGCTTAGCGTATTATGAAGATGGATGAAAAAATACCAAAGATATTAAAAAGGGACCAGGAGCAAGTAGAAACAGCTGAGAACAAAAGACAGCAGGTTTCTCCAACCCAGTGGGAGGCCATTTTATTGGAGCAGCTTGCACCTCACAGCAAAACTAATGCCAGTAGAATATTGCTGACTCTGAATCCTGAACAACAATTGAAGAGGAAACAGATAGGTCAGAGGATTCTGTATGCATCCTCAGAGTCATGGAATACGGCAATGTAGCTACACGTTACGAGTACCAGTTTAAATTTGATTGTAAAATAGCAAAATTCAGACCTCTAAGGTGTTTCATTTTACTGTAACATAAACCCTTCTGTGCTAGTCGGCGAAATCAGTGTGTTGGCATTTTGCGAAACTCTCCTGCAGTCCTAAAGGAAACGATCATGGCGTAGTCTGTCTGTGTTGCATAGAGCTGAAGTGGCACACATCTGGGCGAACACATACATACACACCCACTGTGAACTGGAGCCACAGCACAGCTTGCAGTGCTGACATGTCAAAGAAATAACTCTTATACCTCAAAAATGTATAACCCCTGGGAAATAAGTGAATGCTTTAAATTGTACAGTGTGCTTTAAAATATCCAGCAGCATGTGGTGTGAATGGATTCATTGGGGAAACAGGGGTGGGTTTGATGTGGGGGGATGGGGATGTTAAATAGTTCCTTACCGATTTATTTTAATAACGTGAGCATTTCTTTGTTTAATACAGTGGTGGAGGAGGTACTCAGATATTTGACTTAAGTAAATGTTGCAATGTAAAAAAACTAATTTTAATAAGTGATACATGTTTTTTCCCATATTATATGGACACAAAATATGTATGGATATAACTAGAAATTGAAACTGATGTAATCTCCTCACACACAGAAAAATGTTCACTTATTTACAGACATATGTTGAGCCTTTAAACTTAGTTTATAGTTTGGTTATAGTTTTGGTTGATTTTGAAGTCTAACCTTCTGTATGCCTGTTTAATTAGACTCCATGTTCTCACAGACAGATGTCAGCTTCATTCAGTGCTGTTCAATACAGGAGACATTGTGTGTAATCAAGCTTGAAGACAGTCTTCATCAGAGCCTACCATTTGTCCCGCTTATTAATCGTTGCTTCCTGTCATTTGTTTGAAGCTGCTTTTGGCTGTCTAACTGTCACTCTTTATCCATCAGTCAAATTATACAGGGTATTTTATTCCCTATCAATCACTTTGCTGTGATCTTGTCTATTTTGCTATGTACTCACAGTATATGCACATGTCATCTGCATAATGTTTCATACTGTCATGAGATCTGTCTTAACACTCAGGAAACATGTTGCTTAACATTTTGCCAAAATGTGTCTCCAAACAGGCCGATGTAAAATCATGTTCTGGTTCTCAAAATAGCTTAAAACAAAATCTGTGCAACATTCTGTCTTAATGAATAATGCGGGAGACTAACAACAGAATCAAGCTGTTTCATCCATCCTGATGTCATCACACTTGATAATGGAGGTTTAAATATTAGCTTGTGTTATAGGGATCCTCCTTAGGCTAAGGATGGCTGTAGCATCTTGACTTCTGGTCATCTGAAATAAGAAACTGTGACATTATACTTTAGTGCTAAGATAAATTCAATCAGAGTACTTATTTAGTGCCGGAACATGAACCAAAATGCCTGCTAAATTCAAGTTTTATAATCAAAATTATAATATCATACTTGAGGGTTGATTAACATGCAAATCAGCATCACTGTTTGTGAGGATAACAAGATGTGTCTGCCAAGTAAATTGGATTTATGGTTTGGACTTAGAGGTTTCTATAGAAGTGATATCTTAACTCAAAAAACTTCATAACAGCTGTCAAACTGTACATAACCTGTTTTGCCTGATTAACTCCTGGCAACAAAAAGGTCTGCAAATGCAAAGTACACAACTGTGCATCTGGGGCAATGTGTGTGAAAGTCAAGGTTAAAGCTGCATACTAAAGTAATGGCCATGCAGAGACAAGACCTGGGCTGCAGACTGTGAAATAGATCAGATAACACTGGAGGTGACAGCAGCATTCACAGGCCTTCTGTCCTCTGCCAGGACCCAGATGTCAGGAGATTAAAGGTTCAGTCCAACAGAGGGACGTGGAGTATTTCTCATTTATCAAAACCTGTCAAATGGCATTGTAAGTATATGACATTTAAATATACCACAGACTTTTCTTTTCTAATCTCAAAAGCCTGGATATAAAGATTTTCTCTGGCTGAGGATCCATTTCTGCTGCCCAAATTCCGCTGGGCACAACAGTGAAGTATTCCTAACAAGGGAAAGCATATGGCCACCATGTTGAAACCAGTCGAGCCAAAACCAAGCACAGTCCACCGGCCAGGTCACAAGCTTTCTCATTTTACAGCTAAACAGGACACTAAAACATGTTTCAAGCATACGAGGTGAGAAATAGTGAAAGTGCCATGTCTTGACAAAATAGTTTAGCTAAATCCTTATTTTGCATCATACTTTTCTAAATCCTTTACACAGCGTTACTCTCCTACAAACCATGAAAAGAATATTCACAGTATTTACTTGTTTTGACAGACAGCAGAGCATTAAACTGTGATTGCACCCACTCTATTTTTACAGTAGAAATGTGACCACTTCCAAAAGTAGCCTATAATCTTTTAATTGTTTGAGTCAAGAAAATGCGCCTATATGAATAGCGAATGAGCACGAACGGCTGGACATAATTCAAAAATAAATACAATAACTTAAAGTTTGGCGCGGGTTGGGTGCGGGTGGATGATTGATGAGTGCACAAGGATTCGTGTACGCTCAAACGCCATCCACGCATCTCTAATGTGCACACAAAATATCAGGGTGGTTGGTCCAGTAGTTTGTGAGATTAGCTGCAGACAGCCAAAATCACACATTCACACACACAGAAAAAAACTGGACTGATAGGTAGAACCCAGGGTGAAAAGCCTAAACATGCTATGGATCAAAAATGCAATTTTTTGACTATGTAGCATTAGAAAAAAGTTTTGCTAAGTAGGAGAGGGGAAGCTGTCATGCAAATTATTTGAGATTTTATCAGTATTTATTAGATATTATTTAACCCTAATGAAATCTTTGTCAGACGTTGTACTCGATATTTTTTTTCTAATAATACCAATGCAATATTACTGTTTTCACACTCCCAATGTTTGGACCATCAGTTAAGCTCATACATCGTGATTAACATGGAGCTGGATAAAATAGTGGGGGTATATCAGTTAATGTACAGGCCCATTGAGCCCATCGTCACTGTCACAGCTCTCCTGCTTCAATAAGCCTCTGCCATGTTAGTTTCTCTCTCCTCAGCCACAGAATGGCAGCCATATCTAATTGGCCCATCTAATTTGCTGCTCTACTAGTGTGTGTTTGTGTGTGTGAGTGCCAGTATATACACATTTGTGAATATCTGTGTGCGCGCATGCACCATAGAAACCATCTGTTCACAGTGAGCTAGCATGAGTCACAGACCAGATCTGAGCCATGGCATCTGGGGTATGGCATCCACTCTTCTCCCTGCGCCAATCCCTCCATGAATCTCTCTTTCCGCTCTTTTTTTCCCCCTTCCACATTCTCCCTTCCTCTCTCTCCCTCTCTGCTCATTTTTGTCTCATTGAATTTGCTCTTATCACTGCACCCCCCTCCCCTTTAGCTCTCCTTCTCCTGTCAGCCGTCTGCTCGGTTTTCCCTTCCGTTCATTTGATTTTCACCTAAAGAGAAGACAGATAGACGTGATAATGCTGTAATAATACAAAGTTTGTTTTGGCGATTGAGTTTCCATCATGGAGTCAACGTGGCTCAAAGGCACAGGCTTCATCGGCTTCCTCCGGCTGGATTCTCCTTTCAGCTGTGTAATGGAGTCTGTCAATCACAGTGGAATTAACAGCGCATCCCGCTTGATTTCCTACAAGCATGGATGCTCTCACTCTCTAACGAACATGTACATAAACACAGCCCTGAAACACCGTAGAGGATGTCAGCAACTAGGCTAAAGGGAGGATTGGGTTAATGGCTAATCAATGTTGTATAGACTAACCTATAGCCCCTCCAGATGCTAGACAAACACACACATGATTGCATGCATACTTATATGCAAACAGGTAATAAGAATCAATCAAGGCCATACCAGTTCAGCTCAATGTCACCTTGGTTTCCTTAGTGTGAGGGTGTGTGTGTGATTTTCCATTTTATTCTCTTGTATCTGTGATTGTATGGAAGCCTTGAAAGGCAGGGTGAAAAGAAACTGAGGCCATGTTGACCAAAACCAAAGTTTATTTCATACCTAGGAGGCTAATTAAGCTTAAAAGTTTATCTTGCAGACTTGTATGAGATAACAAAATAATAGACATGATCTCCTACGTAGGAGATAAGTCCTCTTAATTATGAGATAAAAAACTATTTAAAAGCTATAAAGCTAAAAGCTATATACCCTATCTCATTATCTATAGATAGATAACTTTGTAGTCTTAATAAGGCTGTTAATTAGTCTCGTATGTATGAAATGAACTTGGTTTTGGCAAACATGGCCCAGACTTCTTTATTTTTTGTACCTTTCCTTGCAGGGCCTCTGTAGATATCTGGTAGCCATGCAGATTGAAATTCTACTCTATCCCAGTACAATTTGGCTGAATGGAATTATGTTTGTGGTGTTCACAGCATTGGAAATAAACAGAACAAGATGTCAACACTTTTAATTGGAACTTCTTTCTACCAGAGAAGTAGTCCCTATGAAGACTATTCACAGTGTGTTCAGTGGATTAGCTAGAGTAACTGAGACATTGTGTCTGGGAGGCAATCATGCTGTTGTTGTTTTTTTAACTGCAGTGAACACCACAAACCAAATTTTATTTAACACCATGTTATTGGGTTGGAAGTAGAAATTGTGTAATTTGGGTAACTCAGACCTTTAACATTGTGATTCTGAACTAATGCCTATGCTAATTATAGCACATAATCCCAAGTAGTTTTCCTCAGCCTCTCCACAGAAAAACAATTGCACATGCACACATACACACACCTGCATGTTACACATTGATCAGAGCAGGTTGACGAGCTACGACAGTGGGGAGTTTTAACTCCAGGGATCCTTCCTCTAACCCACTTTACTGGAGCCCGGCAAGCCTTTCCTCCTCATCGCTCTACTCCTTAATGACTCCTCCTATCATCTGGAGCCCTGATGGAGTCTATTTTGCTTGCTGATCAATGGGGAAAACGAGCAACTGAGCCCAGCCTTTCTTCTCTCTGTTACAGAAGGAGGTACTGGGTTGCTGCGGCTCCCCCAGCATCCTTGATGGAAGCATGTTTGAGAACTCATCTGTCAATCTATCTGTTCTTTGATCTGAGTTGGAGCACAGTGAGAGGGTGCAAAGATCCCCAAGTGGTAGAGGAAAATCAAGTATCGCAAACAATCATCACACTCCTCGTACTCCCATACACTCACCTGCATGCACAAATAAATGCAGATTAAACAGAAACAGAGCCTTCGGAAATTAGAAACTGAAGATTGTTTACCACTCTCACTTAACTTTTCTGTCCCCATCGGTACTGTGAAGCACAACATCAGTCTACAAATTGGTTTGTGCAGTCACTCAGAAACATGCCCCAATATTGCACACAGCACCTCAGGCTACATAGGGATTTCAAAATGCAATTATTTTGGATAAAATTGACAATATCTAAAATTCAAATCAGGGAACAGCTAAACTTTGAAAGCAATGTCACCCCTATTTTTTTCAGCTTTTCTAAATGGCCCTCAAGACAAAAACAAAACAAAACAAACGTGAAAAAAAACAAACCCTCAAAATTTCATCACCATTTCATCATCATGCAGTTTGCAAACTGGCTATTTTTTGATATTTTGACCTGTTTCATACACAATATGAATATAATGGTTTTGCAGGGAACAGTCTAAAGATGTATTACAACTGAAACCAGGTCCAGAAAAGACAAGACAAAGCGCTATAAAAATTGTTAAAATTTACAAAGAAAACAGCTTTCAGATAAAATGTTAGACTATATGAAAGTAGAACAGACATTGCCTTCCAAATTAACATTGCTGAATGGTCAGAGTGGCAGCCATGTTTATGTGTACAATTGCAACTGCAAAGAGCTGTGACCATTATGGCAGTTAGCAGACTAACTTCCATATAAACTGACTTGCAGCAGGTCACAGACTCACTGAGGTGACGTTCTGCAGTAATGACCAAACAAGCAGTGTATGAAGCATGAAGGACCACTGGATTCATATTTTTTTAGGTAAGTAAGAGAATCACAGTCTTTGTTCATGTATGGCTATATTATCTATGTCTATAATGTCAGATGTCGGTGAGATTTCAGTTGCGTTTTGACTGTTGGCTCAGTAACACACCAGGACACACAGATGTCGATAATTATCAATGTGATTATAGACCCAGACTACACAATGAGCATCAACAAGAGACAGACAAAAGGAAAAAGCCGGCTTAGTGTGTACAGCAGCCCAAAACAGATTTCTCAAACTAGTGGGTGTGACACACCTTACAGCCAAACTGAAAAAAAACCATCACGGGGCGTCGTTCCTGTGGGCTCCAGCAACGCTAAACCCCTGAGCTTGCCTGAGAAGGACTAAATGCACAAACCTACTTTTAAATATCCTATGGAGAGAGTCTTTCACTTTGCCTGTATTATTTTATTCTGAAAATGTCGGCATGCAACCTCATTCTGTGGATATTAAATGAGGTGCAGACTTCCATCTGTGGCACCGGTGATGAGGAAATACAGCTGGTGCTGGACGGAGCAGTGAGTGACAACAACCCTGCCCACATTTAAGAGTACTGTTTGTAGTGGAAGCGCTAAGTGGACCTAGGGTCTTGGTACCATGTCTGAAGGCTTACTTTCGATTATTTAGACCAAAACACATCAGACAGCCTCCTGGTTAAAGCTCAACTAGTGCTCACACACTGGCAGAGACAGAGCGGGACCCACAGCCAGGCCCAGTTTAGTCTGGAAGGTTCAAATAGAGCGAGAGTTCAAATGCCTCACAGTTAAAGGTCACAAGCACCACACAGAGTCGGGTGGAAGTCAATGTTTCTGCTCTCTCCCCTCCTGCCTTCCTGCCTCTCTCTCTGTCACAGACACACACACGTGCACACACACGTGCACACACACACACACACACACACACACACACAGAAATGAACATCAAAGGCCCTTAATGTTTTGCTTCTCATGTCTATCATCCTTGATTCCATTTTGGTCTCACCATGCTCCAAGCAGCAGCAGTTCAACAGCAGGAAGAGGAACATTGTGCTGCAGGCACTACTTTTAAAACTTCTAGTCTTTTCGTTCTGCTGGCAGGTGTTCCTGTGTTTTGTGAGTGTGTGTGCATGTGTGCGTGTGTGTGTTTACAGGTGTAATATTTATAAAGTGGTCAAAATGCCTGGACCACAGGTGATAGATTACTGGAGTAAACCTGCACTTTAATATTGGGTTGCTTAACTAGACAATATGCTTACAAGCAAGAGTTTAGGCCACTGTTATATTGTGTAAATGTATCTTTAGGGTTCAGTGGATGTTACAGTAACATAGAGAGTCACATTGAGTGTGATATGTTGTTGAGTTTGAGGTTGTAAACTTTGGCCAGAATGGTACAGCAGAATCTCATTTCATTGATTCATGATATTGATATTAGCAAGGTAATTTATTTATAAAGGTACTGCGCAAATGAAGCTATTTTCTGGGGGAAAGGGAGAGTTAAATTCAATATTGTTGATTAAGTTGCATTTGTCTCCGACAACAAACCAAAGCAGAAATAGAAAAATCAAAATATATAGCTGCAGGGAGCAGTTGGTGGCATACAAGCTCCCAAGTGCCATAGAAACTGTGTTTTCCAGCTCATTACTGTGCTGCTATATACTGATCTTTTGACATTTACTGCACAGATTTACTGTAGATGCTGCAGGGAAGCATCACTTTGAGCAATTGATCACTTCAATAGTGCCACAACTTACATGAATTATTGAGATTTTGCTTGAGGTGGGGGTATAAAATCTACAAGGAGAGTTTAGAAAAAAAGGATGCTTCTCAGAATATTCAAGTTGGTGGATATTTGTGTCACCATGTGCAGTGGATTCAGGTCATTTATAAGAATACAGGGAGTATACAAGGCCAAACTGAACAGAATATCCCCCTCTGTGTCTGCTACATGTGAAAAGTGCAAATCAGGCGTGGGACCTTAGGTCACCTTTTCTGGTGCCCCAAACTCAGGAATTTCTGGGCGGACATTTTTTCAATTGTATAGTAACATATATAGTAAACAGTTAGTCCCTGAATGTCTCTCTGTGATACTGGGCTGCTCTAATTACTCTTTGATTCTTTCTCCTGCATTAAAGGAAGCTCTTATGTTTAGTATAGTCAAAGCAAAAAGGGTAATTTAATTTACATTGGGCAATTATAAAATTGCTGTTTTCTTAATCAATTGATTAATTGTTTGGTCACAAAATAGTTTTCACATGGCTTGTTTTGTCTGATCATCAGTCCAAAATCCCCAAATATTCAATTTAATATCACAGAAGAAAAAAAAATTCTCTTCCTTCCATAATGGTTTTACCCAATCATGGACAAACCATTAAAAAGAATCATAAAATCAGTGTCTAGTCCTGTATGAGACAGATATGACAAGCTTTTTTTAAAAAAAAAAAAAAAAAAATGAAAATCTTCACATTTATGCCACTTGAAAAAGAAAAACACTCAGGGGACTCCTTTTTTCCCCGTTCCACAGTAGCTAAAAAGGTGCCTCCCCAACGTTATCGCACAGTTTGTATTCATTTCCAACCAATGGGAGAGAGAAAAGAGGGATGAAAAAAGTATGAGTACAAAAGGGGGGGACGAGGGAAAGGAGTGATGATATAACAGGGGGCCTGACGTGCGTGAGAATGTAGGTGCTTACGTCAACTGTAACTGGGAGAGGAAGAGCAAGCATTCCCTATGTAGGTCACATTAAAAACACATGCAGCTACCACAAAAATTCAGCCAACTAACCGACCAGCCTGACAAGCAGCATTGAAATCACAATTGTGAGAACATCTTCAGCTTTCCACGACTGTAAAAAAAAATTTAAAACAATCCATACTGTACTGTTGTCGTTGCTAGTGATGACTGAATCTGCAGCACAGACCTAGTTAAGAACCTGTTAAATTACTGATGAGTCTGGGGAGTGACATCATGTGCTCTGTTATTTTAACATACATCTAAAAGTGATGACAAGCTAAGCTTTTGAATGGGGGAGATTTCATGACCCAGTGCATATGGATCAGTTCATTCTCACTGTTGTGGTAAATGGTGGAAATTCATATCACATTTTCTACTTTCATAAAGTCCCAGCCATCCTGCCTGCTGGTCTGTAATATCACACCAACTTCACGCCATGTCATCACCCTATATTCATGAATCTCAAGAATCATCCTGGAGCAAATTAATTAGTAACAATGTCAAAATGATTTTAGTTAACTAATATTAGTGCTCCTATTTGGGTCAGTCATATGCAACACATGCACAAACAAATTAATCACTGAACACAGTCAGTGCACCAAAACCAAGCTATTAACAATTGCACTGGAGTTGACTATAGCTGGAAACATCCCTTGTATTGTCTCCTCATATGTTCTAGAAAATGTGTATTGCAAAACTGCAGCTCTACAGTTGTTATTGACCTGGAGCTCGTGTATGAAAAACAGAGTGAATAATAAATCTTAAGCGGGGTGGAGCACAGGAAGAGAAAGCAAACTGTAACATAATGAACGTGGGAGGGGGCTGTTTATGCAAACTGTATTCATGAGGGGAATACATAGAAGAAGGCAATGAAGACAGTATGGTGATGTTAACAGTGTATTCATTATGTAGTGTTAAAGTAGGCGTTTGTGAAAGTACCACTGAGATACAGATACCAGCCCATTCTCACAAAATGGTAGCACTGGTGTTAACAGATCTGTAACGAGTGGACTCACGGTGAGCTGTCCTGCAGGGGTCACTCTGCGTGCTGTCAGCAGAGTGGGCCGAGGAGACTGAGGACACGCTGGAGCTCCTGACGAAGCCAAAGGCTGCCAGGCGGCCCGCGGGGAGACGGCTGGAGCTGAAGCCTGGGGGGCGCAGGCCTGACTGGCTTGTTTTGGGAAGCAAAGACCTGGAGGCCGCTGCCTGGGGCTGGGCTGCTGCTGATGCTGGAGCAGGTGGAGGAGGAGGAGCATGATGTGTGAAAACCTGGTCATCTGTTAGAAAGCACAGTGAAGAATCATGTTAATTTTTTTGTCATCAATTATTCAAAAACAGAAGGATGTTCTGGAGGCAGCATATTGTTTTAACCTACATCGGATGTCCTTATCTGAACTGATAATACAGCAGCAGCCAGAAAGCCAGTGGCTCTGCTAAGGGGTGACCAGTGGGGGCCACGGCCACTCACATAAATCACTGATGATTCCTTCACTCTTATGTTGGCATAGTTTTCAATAACCAACAGTGTAATAGAATTCCTGAAATTCAGTTATGGTTTTTGGCTTCAGTGTGCCACCCCAAGGTTTTTCAGTGGCCTCATGTGGACACCCAAAATTTCTTGGGGGGGCCACTGCAGACAGTATGCAAACAATGATAAACAAAGTGACCCCTCATTCCCTACATTTCAATATGTGGTAATAATTAGCTGCATTTACGCTCCGTTTGTTTGAGCAGCAGCATGTGGTGCTGAACGGACAGCACCACAAAAGCAGGAAGTGTGTGTGTGTCTGTGTGTTTGACTAACTACTGTAAACTCATTAACACTCACATATTAACAAAATGCAGGAGATTCAGAATAGCCGTGATGTTTATTTCCCCTGTGAATCATTCATCATCCTGTGTTGAATAAGCTCTCGGGGGGCACCAGAAAGTTTTCTGTGTTATGAGTCCAACAGCTACGGCAAGCAAATGTAATAACAATATACACAACAACCTGCTAACAGCTGCTTTTGGCTCCGGCCGTGCTTGCAGACCGGGCTGGCGGCCAGCAATTTCTCTAAGGCCAACAATGTTATGACGCTCGATATGACACCCGTAATTTAGGACCTAGCTGATGTATCTTTCCAATACGTACACTGTGTTTGCCTGTGTTTATAGATCATAACATGATCAGTAATGCCTCGTTAGTGTAGGTGCTGCAGTGACGGACTTTAAATCAGAAAAGAAAATGAAATGTTCGTGTAAAGGAGAGGAGAGAATGAAGAGGAGAGAAAACATCTTAACAGGAGAAGAGAAAGAAAAGACAGGGAATCGAAGAGAGACACAGAGGATAAAGAAGTAATCATAGCTCCATGGCAGCCATTGTCAGCGAGCAAAGGGGAGCAATCCTCCCTCTTGGTAATCTATGGTTTCCAACAGCAAGACAGACGAAATGTGCAGGCATGAACAACCGAGGCTGCACACATTTATACACAGTGGGCAGTGGGCAAATCCGCAGGCCTTGGATAGAAGCCCCATCCTGGGCAGAAGAGGAACATTATCCCCTGCTGGCTGCAGAGATAAGGTAGGCAACCCTCCTTTCCTCAACTATTTGGCACAGCTGTGTGCTCCAGTACATGCTACAGGGCAAACACAGCATCAGTGCAAGAAAGAAAAAACCCTGTGAGGAAGAATACAAGCTCAGTTGGTAGAGAAAAAGACAAAGTGGGACAGTAAGAGGCAGAAAAGTCTCCAGTGTAACTCCCCTCCAGCATCATCAGTGCAGCTGTTCACATGTCTCACCTCTTTCCTCCTTCCTCAATATCTGCCTGTGTGCCTGTTTATTACGTTAGAGCTCGCTTCCCTTGAGTGAGAAGGTCAGGATCATTAAAGATAAATGTCCTCATTTCCCTCCTGCCCCTCACCACTCCATTCATTCCCTCTGAGAGACGAGGGAGAGAACTGCAAACATCCTCAGCCTGGATATCACAGACCTAAGCCCCTGTTAAATGAAGATACACATTATTCATAACAAACTAAAAAGGAACAGGAGGGAGATGGAATTATTAATATGACTTTGACTGTCCTTCTCTGTTTCTGTATTTCACTATATTTTTTAGCCCCACAATAACTTTTTTTTGTCTCTTTCTTACATTTGTCAAATTGCACCTGCAAAACACACACTACCTGATAAAGCGGCTCTCAAGAGGTATAAAAATAGGGCTAAAATGTATTAAAGTGTGACATTGAAAATGCACCATGAATCATGGGTGTTTTCCTGGGCTTGCAATTTTCTCCCTTCAGCCATTCCAAAGCTTTGAATATAACCACTTTGCTTCCCCCTCAGGTGTGAAACACTACCTTCAGTTTCTCTGCAACACCTGAGATATGAAAACATCTTCATCCACTGGCTGTCACTAACAGAAAGAGCCTCCCAACTTGAGACAAATTATGTAAATCGGTCTTACAAAAGTCAGTGGGACAGGCGGCTGGGATAAGCACTATAATGGCCGACCGATTTTAATTACAGCTCTAGGTGAGTTGCGGCAACGTGCATGGATTTCCTCCGCAAAGCGTTAAATTGCGTGTTATTAAATGTGATACTTGAGTGCAACGCAATCTCTGCAGAGCTACTCGAGCAAAGCACGGAGCCTCGCTGCTGTGGAGATGGGAGGATCATAAGAGCCTCAATATGCAGAAGTTACAGTAGCTTCATCACAAATGTCCCATCCTGTAAGTGGATGATCCTCATTATCATTACAATGGAGAGTTTAAAAGCCGCACAGTAATTATGTGAGTATTTTGAATGCTATGTACAGTATAATTACTATAATATGTGCACGCAAGATACATTTACAAAAGCCTGGGAAGTTGTAATTCATAGTAGTGAGAAGAACAAAGGAAAAAACAAAACACTTACTGCAACACTGTTAAGGGCTATGGCTCAGATTTCTCCAGAAAATAAATTTAAAAAAACAACAAAAACAACAGAAATCACTTAATAACATAACCTGTAAACACAAGGGCAGACACATGCTACATGCACAGTGTATATATATTAACTGGTGTTTATCCATGCAGTGTGTATAGGACAGTGTACAGCAGGGATGAGAGATGATTCCAGCAGAAAGATACTGACGTTACTTAAATGTTAATTGCTTTGCACTTCAAAGCCTGGAGTTCCCAGAGGGCCAAGCAGCACTGAGACACCACACATATGTATTAATAGGGATTATGATAAGGAAGCCTGGCACATCATAACACTGTGCTGATCGATTCTGCATGTTCAGATTTGGATTATCTGTGAGTGTACAAATGCACGCGTATGTCCCTGTGTATTTTTGCTGTGTCCCGGGGTTATCGCACTCAGGGAGAGGGCAGATCAAATATGCATGGAAGTGATAAATGGCATAGCCTTCCAGCAGCGTGCAGGTGGATGAGCAAATTTCATACTTAGATATTCTAGGGACAGCCGAGCTGTAACGTAAATCTGACTTCAGTAGTCAGAGGTGGTATCTGAATCGTCTGAATTAGAAATTCGCTGTGTGTTGAGCGAAATGCGGGCAAGCTTTCATTTTTTTATTTTGTTTTGTAGATGGCAGCCTTCTGGTGCAGGAAAAAAGTCCCCTCAGAGTATTTCTTTCTTAAAGCCTTCCAATCAGATCAGCCAAAAGGAATCTCAGAGAATGCATTTTAATGAGCTGCCTTCATCTCGGGCCAGGTAGCTCTCTAGTGTGTCAGATTTTAGGTTGCTGAAATAAAATCTGACACATGCTGTTGCTCAAAAGAGGCCATCCCCGTCTGGTATTCTCTCTGTGAGGGAAATATAAACCTTCTCCAAAACATAATGTGAGGAAATCTCTTACCTGCGTTATCTTGGCTTTTCTGACTGGTCGCTGGGCTGACTGGTTGTACTGGCTGGCTGAAAACCAGAGTTGACCTCTGACCCTGAACGGGTACTCTGCCCTTGGCTGAGCCCGTAGCCGTCCTGGTGACAGCCCCCAGGCCGAGACGCAGACCTCTGCTGGAGCGCAGGAGGCTGCCGCTCCCCCCCGCCTGAGCAGCCGTTCGTGACTGCAACGCCTCCTCAGGTGTACTCCCTTTGAAACTGGCAGATCTTCCCACCTAGATTTTAGAAATAATGAAATTAGCTTTAAAATGCTATCATTGAAAATCTATGTACTCTGGGACACTGCACTGTCTATGCAGTAGAGAGATGCAAATACTTTTGAAATTGCTGCTATATATCAAGAGCAAACAGAGAAAAGGGGCTGTGGCACTCACTTTTGCTCAAGAGATAAAAAACCTACAACTACCAGAATGCACTGGACCAATAAATGCTGGGTAACACTAATGGGTAACGTAATGCAAGCTTGGCTGCTTTGACACAGGAAACAATATGGTGGGCAGCTGGTAAAATACACTCTTGAATTACAGTTAAATGTTAAGCTAAAATATGTTTCTGAAACATTTGAGGGGAGAAAGAGGCAACACGGTAATGGAATCTTGGTTCATATTTGTTCAGCACTGGTTAGTTTTACTGTTTGATCTCAGTTTTTGCAGGAAACAGTATGGCGCCCACTTCCTGTTCACAAATTCTTCTCATATTACAGCCAAACAGGGCACTGGAGTATGTTTCTGAAGACATTACAGGTGAGAAATAGGTAATACAATAACAGAATCTTGGGGGTTTTTTTAGACTGTTAATGTCTGTGGGTGGAAAATGCGTAAATACAATGTGTAGTTCGAGCTAGAGCCAGCCAAATGCGTCATTCAGTAGATTGATGATCCGTAGTTGGTGAGATCCATAGTTCATTTACACATTCTACCCACACTGTTGTGATAAAGAGCTGGTTGAAATGAGCAAAGTATCCCTTTACTTCAAGTATTTTAAGCACAGGGTCACAGTTAATGTGTATAATAACAAATTGTATCTCTGTTACTTTTCTGGTATGTGAATGTGGTTGCTATGACTGTAAAAACACATTTAAGGTCCCACAGATGTAAACAGTGCATGAGCACCCACTGAGATTTCCCGCTGGTGTTTGCACACATGCTAATGTGTTTACCGGCAAAGTCTGGCTGCCATGACATGTTAAATATTGTATATTTTGCCTGTGATATCACGAACACTAATGCATCCTGTAACCTAATTAACCCACAGCATAATTATATTTTCCATCTATAATTGCATTCTTACAGACTTAAGTCTTTGTTATCAAACATTCTGTATGAACAAAATGAAATGAAAATATCATGAAGCCAATCATGTCAGTAGATAATAAGTGATAACAAGAATTCCTCCATCCTGCAGTGTGTCCACAGATATGCTGTGAGTAAAAGTAATAACCAGTCTCATGAAATGCAGGAGAGCTGAGATCCATAAACATGAACTTTCTCACATCACCAGGATAATTCAAGAGTATGTCTTGTCTCTCAACAATCTGTGTGCTGGACAAAATGCTAGTGTACATGCAGTGACATAAACAGCATTGAGAATCCTCTTGTCCCTGTGGGCTTTGTTCTTCAGAATGCATTAACTATTTATTTCTGCGTGTTGGTGTTTGACGCTGTTTGAATATGAATGCCAAATGAAGCTATTTAATCAGAATCAATAAGCGATGATTTTTAAGCGATAATGAGAAGCCCTTGAGAGAGTGGGAATAAAATGCAGAAAGATCTGTGATCAATTATACATGGTGGTATACCGGGGGATTGAAATTATGGACATCAGCTAGTGAAACTGATGTGCCGAATCAACAAATTTAACAGAAGAGGTTTGTCTTTGTACTTATATAATACAGTATAATGTGTATCCTAAAGTAATTATCTCCTGCTAATTGATATGGGTACCATCATAATTAAATCCTGTCCTTTCTTCACTGCTTGTGTTAATGTGCTATGATAGTGGAATGTGCTGAGTCTCAGCATGATAGAAAAATCATTTGTTCAATGAGAATACGCACAATGCCAAATTACAATAGGAGTCAGAATGAAAGCTTCATTTTTCTAAGAAAGATTTATATTGAAAATCTTGAAATGAGATGCATACAGTGAAGACTGTACACTCACCTCTGACGGTGCCCTGTAGAAGTTGTCTGCTTTGCTGCCAAGTTTCGGGGGCGCCGTGTGGCTGTGTGTGTGTGCAGGGGGGACGGTGTGTGTGTGTCCAGGGGGCCTGATGCTCCTGCTTAGCATTCCTGATGGGAACATGTTTGCTTGCATCTCTTGGCGGTACTTGTCATAAAGCAGATTGGAGGCACTAAGCACTGGTGCTCCTCTGATTTCTGTGTCGGGCTTGGAGGGGTCTTTAGAGATGTCTTTGAAGGATGTGGGTGTTTGGCCGTGTGTGTATGCTGACAGCCTGGACGGCAGAGAGGATACCTGATAAGGTCCGTCAGCAGCCTGGGGTTTAAACTGAGGATTCTTACGGACGTAGGTGATGATTTTGGGCCGAACTCCTTTAGGTTTAAGTTTAGGTGATGGGGAGCTCTCTTTGGGGCTGGAGTTGTGGTTAGAGCTCTGCTGGTTGTTAAGAGGCGCTTTGGGGATTCCACTTGTGCTTATATTAGTTTTGACTGGTGCTCTCATGCAACTGTTGCCATAGCCCTGAGCTGATGTCGTTACAGCAGGGTTGCATCCTGACGGGACATGTCTAACCACTCCAGAGACATTCCTGGAAACGAGGTACATGGAGGGTTGCCTGCGTGGTGAACCCTGGGGAGTCCTGAGAGGGGATTGGGGAGGGGTAGATGACCTGGAATCAACCCCTGTCCTGTTTGGACTGGTGCAATTCCTTCTGTATGTGAGCTGAGTCTGGGGTCTCTTATCTAAAGTGGAAGGATTGGAAGGACTTGAATTGCGCCACGCAGTTGTAGCTGGCTGTTTTTCTACAGGTGGAGCCTCCCTCTGGCCTGCCTGCCTGGGCTGTGAGACTCCAGATGCGGTGTACAGGTTGGAGAAATCTGATGGTTCACGTAAAGCCGATTTTATAAACTTTCTGTTTGACCCATTGCCGTGTGACTCTGGAGAGGGGTTGGGGGAAGACGGTTGCCCTGTCTCAGCTTGTTGAGCACTGGGCTCTGCTGAGCTTCTCGCTCTTCCCACCTCTGTCTGACAGAGAGGTCTGACAAGCTGTTGCCGTCGTGGTGGCAGCACCCTCTCCTCAAATCCTGCCTTCCTCCTTTGACCCAGCCCCACGTCAGAGGACAATCCATTTCTATGATGACTTCCCCCCTCCTGTCTCTGATCCTGGCTGTAGTATTGAGGACAGCCATGTTTATCCTGAGGATGCGATGGTGGGGAGTTCTGGTTGGCATCTACAGGGGCTGCCCTTCGTCTGGTCTGGGCTGAGGTAGTGTTGTTTGTATTGGACAGAGAGACAAGAGACTGCACTTCTCCACTACTATCCAGAGCACTCGACAGGCTCCCGCTGAGGGTAACAGCTGACAGACTGGAGACGAACACATTCGTCTCAGACTTGGACTCCTTCAGACCTCCCTTCCGTCTCTCCCTATCTCCTGCTCTGCCTGACCTGGTGTCCCTTTTCTCTATTGAGCCTGTCACACATGTGTCCAGCTCTTCAGTGCTGTGACAGGCAATCCTTCTCTGCACCTCTCTGCCCCTCTGTTGTCTGCTCTCCACTTTGTTGTTGTCGTTGTCATTTCTCCTCACTCCTGTCGAAGCAGAGCTGGCAGTTGAGCTTGAGGATATGGACATGGGGCCCTCGTCTTTTCCATCCCTTATGCTTCCTCCATCATCATCCTCCTCCTCCTGATCCCTGTTTCCCAAGAATGTATGTATCTCCTGGCACTCCAAAAGGTCAAATTCTCCAAGCTCAGGCTCCAAACATTGCTGCTCAGAGCCCCAGATTACTAACTTGTCAGGGGATTCACTCTGCGAGACCAAAGGAGGAATGGAGCTTGTGCTGTAACCTGTCTCCTCAATCAATCCTCTCTCTTCTTGATCACCAATTGAAGTTAATTGGTTGGCATTATTGTCCCCAGATTGGGGGAACTGGATCTGGGTTTTGTTTCCAATCTTTTCTCCTCTGTCAACATTGACCCTCAGTCCTTGGAAACCAGTTGGGAGACTCATGTCTGACCAATTCTTTTGGCGCACTTAAAGACACCAGTGGGGTGCTGAGGCCATTTATGGAGTTACAAGTGTTTCTTCCCTTCCTGTCTCTCCTCTTCAGGGTCTGCACGATGATGGCCCTTCAGCTGATTATTCCAAGGACGAAATGTCATCTCATGGAACCTTTTTCACTTCAACCTGCCACTTATCTTGCATTTACTGTGAGCTAACAAAGCTGTCTTTGATGGCTCTTCGGGGAGATGGAGGTCCATTCAATCTGAAATAAAAGGAAAGGAAATTGTGAGGAAGGGCAACAAGTATGCCTGAAATGCAGCTACTTCTGTAGAACTCATTCCGTGATCCCCCCCCCCCAAGCCACTTAATGTATTTTATATTCAGTTTGGTCTGGGTAGCAGCAATTTCTGAGATCAGAGATGAGATAGTCATAAATAACAAACAATAACAGAATATGGTGTGTACAACTTTGCAAATTTTACACCCTGATTGCTTTTGCCTTTGGAGGGCGTCTATGTCACCTATAGGACGAACTGCCACTGCTCGCAAGTCTATATATAGTAATTTAATACAGTAGCCTAATTGTTGTAACCAGCAGGCGTAGTACAGCACCGATACTAGGAAGGCAATCATCAAATTATGATGGATGTTCACTACAAGGCAGGAAGAGGAGAGATGAGTGAAGAGAGAAGTGGAGGATAGCTGAGGCTACAGACTGTTTGTATGTAAGTGAAGGCGTCACCCTGGGGATGTCTGATGTAGACAGGCGAGGAGGAAGAAAGGGAAGGGTGCGAAGTGTTTTGTAATGAGCTTTTTTTTCCTCAGGAGACACAGAAAAATAGAAGACACAATGGGGATAGCGTGAAAACCGCTGCAATAACTGTGTGTTCGAGTGGTTTTATAGAATATAAGATGCAAGCAAACGGTGTGTCTTATATCGAGTGCATGCATGTTCCCTATGTGAAGAACATGAAAATTATGTGTGGGAGTAGAAACACCAACGCAGGAGGGATAAATCCATACTGTAGGTCTGATCACTACAGGAGGGGTTAACACTCTTCTCTCAACATGTCCTCTCTAACACGCCATATGGCTGATTTAGCCACTGCCACAATTTGATCGTACACAGCAACAGCAAGTTGTGCTTCATTTAAAAGGCAACATTCTGCCGGATGTGCAGAGATTTAAATGGTTGTGTCGCTCTGAGTAGACACCACTTCAGAGTAACCGACTGTATGTGGTGCCATTGAAACATGTACAGTCAAAAGATGAGCAGATGGCAAGGAGGGCAAAGAGCTTTTGTCATATCATGTCAGTGCACAGCTTAATTACAGCGGTAGGCTACAAACAAACCCCCCAAACAACCAATAAACAACCGCACATAACACACCGAAGAAAACTTTGACTCTGACAACATGAAATGACTCTGTTATGTTTTTGCTCTCAGAGGAAAAACTTCCGGGTGTCTCTTTACATTTCAGTCCCTCCATAATTATGCAATAGCTCTGTGAGGAGTTCTCCTTCTGCCTTGAACTAGATGGATTAAAACCGCAGAATATTAATGGACTCCATTTGCTCAGCTAGGAGAACATCTTTTGTTTACTTGTTTGTAACACACAGCCTGTGTCCTACATCATACACAGAACTCATATAAGTTAGACCGCAGTCATAGTCCATCAAAACTGTCAACTAAATGTACAGTCATCTGTCTGTGTAGGCAGTGAGTGTCGTATATTTAGACCAAGATGGTCATTATGTAGTCAAATATGTGTCTTCAAACCATCACACTGAATATTTGAGTTGTTTCCAAAGTTCAAATAAAACTCCCACCCTCTAATTATATGTGCAGCGGGGGAGTCTGCTCTCATTAGCAGGTGCCTTCTCCATGTGTCCTGTGGCAGCGATATCAGTGAACTGCTAAGAAGGCAGCTCTCACTGCCTGTGGCGCATGTGATGCATCAAGTGCAGAGCTACAGTTTGTCCAAATGCACCAGGAGGGGAAACATTCAAGGATATGATTTGTATTCCTGAAGGTCATCTTAGAAGTAATTTGGAGATGTTTTCCTGAAGAGCCTGTTAAAAGAGGCTGATGGGAACTCGGTGAGCTGAGTAAGGGTAGAAGAAGGTCGTCTTACTCTGAAATGTTCATAAGCAAATATCCAAACTTTTAATACCGTATTACATTTTATGTAAGGATCAGATGATGATCTCAGACATTAGTCAAAATAAGCATTTGTTTATTGTGTTACTTGTAATATTCTGCTTTAGATCCAAGATTAAGCCATAACTGAATTTTCAGGAATTCTATTATGCTGTTTAAGTATAAAAGCTAGTTTAAATCTATGCCAATATGACAGTGAAGGAATCACATATCGATATACTTGGTTTCTTAATTAACAGTTAATATTACTTATTATGTGATGTGCATAGACAAACACCAGCGCCGTTAATATTTTGAGTTCCACAACAATATTGTTTTAATGTGTTATGTATCTATATATGCTAGACGATTAAGTGTTCTTCAAATTGTTGTCCTTTTCCTCATAAAGACAAATATAAATCTTTAATTTAAAGGAGTACATTGACTTTAACAAACAAAATATTAACTGGGAACAAGCCCTCTCAAGTTTAGGGGAGACTCGTGAGTACCCATAGAAACCATTCTCATTCAGATATCTGTCATTCAGCCCCCTTTCCAACAATGGCTGCTTACAAGGTAGGTACAAACAGAGGGCTTCAGTTGTGTAGTTTCATGAGATACCACTACCTTAACGCTAACTTCAAAAATGAGCGCACCACAGCCTCATAAACACATTAATGGCAGAATACAATTGCATCAGGGTGGCCATGGCCCCCCCAGCCCACAACTGGGGCGCCATTGCAGAGATTGCAGAGAGGCAGAGGAGAAATTCACTGTGGTAGACAAATAGACAAACATGTATTATAATCCACACACTGTCTTCTGTGCTCTCTGTGAACACTGCTAATATTTACCCTTAGCTGGTGCACACAATCAAATAATTAACTAATTATAAAACACACAATGCAGAGAGGTTGATATTAGGAGAGGGGATGGGAGAGAGACAGAGAGTGATGTTAGAGAGAGAGGGAATTCTCTGAGAGGACATGGTGGCAGATCAATTACGGCACTGATGTAGTACTGGAGGTTGTGCTGATGACAGCAGTCTTGGGAGGCTGAGCGCTATGAGCTCGGTCACAGTGGCTGAACCACAGCAAAGCTGCACATCACCTTACAGCAGAGGCAGACAAAACCAATCTGGCAAAACCCAAAACATAACCAGACAGAGAACAAAAAAACCCGTGTGACGATGTGAACGAAATGACCTGTTGTGATGATAAAAGGCAAAAAAACATTAGGTGGATGCTTCAGGAGAGATTTGTTTGAAAAAAAAAAAACTTGACAGGCTCTCCCTGCTGCCGCGCTCCCTTATGTTGGTGACATACTTACTTAGATGCAAAAAGTAAAAAGGATCACATGGGAGTGAGTGTATAAAGGAGGACTGCTGTTGGTGAGGAGCTGATGTTTCCTTTGACTTGAATGTGAATCACGCAATTACAAGTGTAACAAATATGAACATCTTTGATCAAGCTCCTTTCTGAGCAGAGGAAACACTGCAAAACAAGAGAGTAAGTACTCAGGGCCCATATTTAACTGTATGAGTTGTGTACGCACTGTTGCCACTGGCGCTACAAGCAAATATGGTAGCTAATTTATATATTTATCAGCTTTTCTACAATGAAAAAATAAGATACATTAACCTGATGATGATGATGATGATGATATGGTAACTTCTTTCAAAATTAAACAGATTTGACTCTGTTATGATCCACAGCATACCAAGGAGGACGAGCCTGATTATTCCTGCATATATACATGCTGAGTTGATCTGGGCTGGAATATGCAATGAAGGCTTGGTTCACCTTTGTTTCACCGAGTTGGAGTAACTACTCGGTCTGAACTCCTCTGGGAAAACAGCAGGGAGAAAAAAAAATCAACAGTCCTACTTCTGTTGTCATGGCAATGTCATATCCCTGGGAATTGGAGAGTATACGTCCTGACCTCTGCGTCTTCCATCAGGGGAAAAGGTCAGCGTTAGAAAGAGACAGGCTGTCCTGAAGGTCAGCTTTATGCTTCTACACTCACAGCTCATGCATACATTCTACTGTGCAACGCTTCCACGTGTGAACTCACACCTGTGCACAGTCGTGCATAAAGACATATGGACCCACGGGAGCACATGGTGCACACAAACTACACACCAGTGGAATAGCTGAGTGAAAGCCAGGGATTTTTTTCCCCCCCGCCAGGTACATATTACTCATCTAGGAGCAATCATATCCCTGCAAGTGGGTAGATAGACGGATTGCTGAAGTGATGAGAGCACAGGGCAGGATAAGACCATATCTCAGCAGTGATCAAAGTCCGTGAAGGACAGGAATTTGTGGTTTTCACCAGGCTCCTAACCTATCAAGTGCCGCATTTAACCAGAGAAAGCCTTTCTCAGTAGGGAACCAACGAGCTGAGAACGCAACATGATGGACTCACTGGAAATGGAGGGCAAAAAAATAAAATCAAGAGTGGAGTCGAAATGGGAGAAAAAAAAAAGAAAGGCTGTCCTCATCCTCTTTTCTTTTTTCCTTCTCTGAATGTAAGCAGGTCTGTGTGGGTGAAAAACTGAGACACAGACATGAAGTGGGAGAGATGAGACATGCAGATGGATACATAAAGGAAGAGAGTTGATGCAGGAGAGCCGCTGCTTTCTAATTAGGCTGAGGGAAGGGAATACATCATTCGAACCTCTATAGTGCAAGCTAGAGCTCTGTTTCTGAAGTGACTTACTGATACAAGCCCAAGAGAGCACAGTGAGGTAATTATTGAATTCTTTTAGCATATACAATGCTAATGAGTGCTAAATTACTCCCATTGATTGAACATACATTTCCATTTTAGGTAGTAAATCTCATGATAGCAGTAAGAATCTAAGAGGTATAAGTGGACTTTCCTGTCCTTGTTTCTCAGAGACTGTATGAAAGTTATTGGAAGGGGAGTCGGATGGGGCAGAGGATTTGTATTTTTATCTTTTTTATATTGCTGAAGGGATGGAAGTCTGATTTTATAAGGAGAACATGGGAGGTTCTCAATGTTTTCCTCATGCTGGATTCTTTCTTTCTTTTGAGTGTTTATTTTGAACTGGAGTCACAAATCATTTAATTGATCTGAGGGACAATCAGACATCTGATCGCATGGGCTATATATCATCTGATGTAATGCATATATATCTTTATTAAGTGGAACTGGGGAATGGGACAACTAAAAAGAAAAGAATAAAAAAGAAAATATTTATAATGCTGGAGAGGTTCTTGCTTCAACCCCTGTCCCCATCCTGATAATTGTCATACAGTCCCTTAGGTTTTCATACCGGAGAATCAAAATATAAGCCAGGATTTCACTTGTCAAAATGTGGGGATTGTGAATCTTATTTTCATTCAGTGAATCAAAAGTAATTTTCTTTTTTCAGAGGAAAAAATTATAAAACTTGCTGCAGAATCTCATATGTTTTTTCGCTCAATGACTCTGCAAAGTCAAGCCAGGTTGGAAGTATAACACTTGACTCGTTTTCATGTCACTGAGTTGGTTTGCATTTTCCAAAACATGTGTACATGTGTCAGAACATAAAGGCTGTATGTACATATGAGCGCAGACATTCACCTGCACAGACAGACCTATCAACACATGCACACACACACACACACACCCCCACAGCATCTTTGTTGTCGGTCCAGCAGCACATGTGGCTGTTACAGGAGCCATTTGTCTTTGGCACTTTGCTTTATTCCTCTCCTCCCCCACTGGAGAGCAGACAGGTTTTATAGCTCCCTGGTCCCAGGGGAACCCCAGCGATGCACACACACACACAAGCACACACAGTCCCCCTGTGCCATCTCCCTTTCATCCATATAGGCACACATACATCTGTAGACATGTGAATTCCAGCACACTGTATTAGAGGCAAAAGAAATGGAAAGAGCGGCGACGTGAGCGTAACCATAATTCATGACTCCTGAGTGTTAGCACATGACATAATTAGATTTAGTGCAGGATTTACATTAGATTGCACTGTAGCAGTTGTCCTTAAAGATGAAACTCTAAATCCTCTAATACAGTACACGCTGTGTCTTTGCAAGCATGTAATTAATCTCTAATGACATTATCCTTGCATGTCCTTGTACGCTTTCCTGGATTGTGTTAGAAATGTGCGTATGGGAAAGTGTGTGCAAGTGTGTGAGTGTGAACTTGTGAACATCGACGCTCTACAGAGATGTAGATACATTCAAGGCTTTTGCCTGAAAAACCTGACAAATGCTGCACATGTGAAAAAACAACCACCACCTTGACCATTTTGGTGTGAAAAAAGTAGTATTCCTTTCTCCTTGTACTTCGTATTCTATTCACATATAATCATCCAGTAGGATAAAGCTTAGTGAGGAAGTCTATTCAGAAATAAGCTAAGCTTTAGTCATCCGTTCCTTCTCCTCCCATCTCTGTCAGCGACACAACACAGACAGAAATAGCACTGAAATAAGCTAAACGCTCCGTTTTCACAGAAGACACAATAGACACCCTGTAGACAGAATTTCACAAGTGGTGATTCACTGAACTGCGTCTGAGTGTTTGTATGTGTGAACCAAGCAATAGCTCACTAGCAAAGGGATTACCATCACAGAGAACAGTGAAGCAGAGCCGGGAAATATCCAGAAATAGTATCCTCCAGTTGCTCTGCACTTTTTCTATAGATGTGCATCAAAAAACAGCAACAGTGCCGCTCCGAATCAACAATCTTTGCTTCCCTGACTGCAGCACAATATAGCTCCCAATTGTATTCAGTTAAGCTTTGCCTCCCCAGTTATTCCCATCCTGTTTATTGCTTTATGAGAAAATATTTGAATCCCTGTCTCTATCTCTTCCTCCTCTGCCTTCCCTCCCTCCATCTCCTCTTCCACCTTAATAACACAGAGTTAATGAGGGCAGGGCAAAGTGATCAATCCAATTTTCATCCTCATAGAAGGCACAGCAGCAGACTACATCTGCCCAAATAATCCCTCCTCTTGCCACCTCTGTCTGTCTCTCCCACTGCACTCCCACATACACACAGAAACGGACGCCTTTTTGTACCCCGGAGGGAGTCATTCTATATCGCAAGGGGGAACTGTAACAGGATTTCTGCAGCATCTCTAGGGTCAGAGTGGGTGGTCATACCTAACTGAATAAGGAGAATGAGAAAATCAGATCATCTGCAATAAAAGCTGATTTATTTCCGTATTGGGCGCAGGCATGCTGTGTTTGCTACCCGCTATGAAATCGTCGGAAAATCACAAAATACCAGTAATAGGATTTATTAGCCGAGGCGAAATAAAAAATGGAGGCACGTGTTCACACATCCATCCATCAACGCATGTTCACACACAAGCTTTGTCTCTTTGTTATTCACACAGTTGACAAGATGACAAACACATGATCGCATTCCAAACCTCAACTAAAAGCGTTACTTCCCGAAATCAACGTGAGCTTAATGCATGCACTTGCACATGTGTACTTGCAAAGGTACACATACAGTACCATGAGTACCACCTACACACACACACACACACACACACACACACAGGCAGTGACTATCACTGCAGCAGGAGCAGAGACAAAGAGACAGATTCTCACTGGGAGAAAATGTGGCTTGCAAACACAAACTTGAAATGAAAAATCTCCTTAATTATATTTTTTTTCAGTGTTGCTTTTGGCAAGTACTGGGAATGAATCTCCGCTCAATCAGACATGGTCCTGCTTTGCCTGTCTGCTTGTGCTGTGCTACGCAGCCTGTAAAGATGGATTGTAGATGAGATGGATAAACGGAAGACAAATGTGCAGGAAATGAAAAGAGAAACGACAACGGGAATAAGATGAGTTGGGCGCAAAAAAAACAAACAAAGAGGAACTGGTAGGGAGATTAGTGTGATTAGAGATACACTGACTGCTTCAGTCTGGAGGAGTGAATTAGGAGAAGGAGGAACACATGAGACTTGTGTTTATTGGTTCATTGAGCCCTGCAGTTAAGACTCAGATCCAGACAGGGGTGGCATGTAGGAGAGAGGAGAAAGAGGGTGTCTGACCACGCTGGTTGCTGGTTGCACCGCATTGTTATTAGCAGAGCCCCTCCACCCACTACCCTCACTCCTGTCGCAGAGAAAAATGTTAACTCTTGCATGGCTGGCGGGTGAAACTGTATGAAGGGACAAAGAGGAGAGGGAAGGAGTTCACTTCAAATGCAAAGCAGTCGCAGACAAAGAATTCAGTGATAGCAGAATTCTCTGTGGGACCGTAAGTAAGTTGGCAAATGCACGCACACACATACACAGACGCACACAGTCAGACATAAAGCTGGCAAGGTGAGGCAGCCCAGACAAAGAAAAGCTGAGTGCAACTTAGACAGGCTGAGTCACTTTGGGTTATTTTAGGGGAAAAATGATAATAGAAACAAATGATGCTGCAGAGAGTGAGGAGAGGGGGTGGAGAGGATGTGGGGGATTCTAGTTTGTATTGCAATGTGTGTGAGTGTGTGTATGCATGTGTAATGTGCAAGTGGCAAACCCCAGGGGTGTGGGGGAGGGAAAACTGGCAAAGGATCAGTGAGAGGTGAGCAAAGAATAGAGCGCGCTGAGGTTTTTTTTAGGGGTGGTAATGATGTGCAACCAAAAAAAAAAGTGTGTGTGTGACAAAAAGACTGTTTTCATGCATTGGACAAAGGAAGGTGAAAGAGTGCAGGCTGGGGCAAAGACTTCCTAAGGTATGACGCTCAGTTTAAGGATTCACATATGCTGCTGTTCTGGCAGAAAGGTTTATTTTTGGGAGCAAAGCTCAAAAAGAAAATCAATGTACAGTCTGGAGAAGTATCATAAAAAATTAATGATTGTGTGGCTTTACAGTCAAGTTAAGTATAGCACTTAAGAGTTCTGTCCTCATAAACACACTGCTGCACAAACTTGGTTTGGGTTCATTCGCAGAGTGGCATTCATTTGCTTAATAAGAGCTGTAGCCTGCTGACTAATATAATTTAAATGCGCGAGAAAATCTGCGGCACTTCCCTTAAAGTGGCTGCAGATGCACACACATACACACAAGTGCAAAAAAGATCTTTCATGTTGACTCCCTACAGGACAGGGAAGTGTGTGTGTGTGTGTGTGTGTGTGTGTGTGTGTGTGTGCGTGTGTGTCATCAGCGGGGGCGTGCCTCTCCGTTCACCCTCTGATGTCCTGCCCGTGACTGCAGGGGAGGAGCCACAACAAGCTCATTGCCACCTTCCAGACAAAGACAGCATGAATTTGAGAATGTGTGTTTGCATGTGTTGACACTTCATTCACACTGACTTCACTCACACACACACACACGCACACACCAACATATGCACCATCCTCATACGAAGCAAAGACAAACCTCCAAATTGCTTAATTATGAGTCACAACACCAGTTAGCGAAATCAGTGCAGCCTCCTCCTCCTTCTCTCGTCTCACACACATTTAATTACTTTTACAGAACACTTTTGTCCAAATAAAAGACAGAAAGAAGCAATACATGTTTATAAATACACAACATGATATTGAAAGGCACACTGACACACTTCCCCTCCTCTCCCTCCTTCACTCCACTTATCATCTCTATTTTCTCCCTCCCTCCCTCCTCCTTCTTCTCCTCTGTTCTGTCCTATAAAATGACCTTGAAGGTCGCACCGGTACGCTACACTCATGGGCTTTGTGACAAACTGTCTTACCTGCAGAAACACACACACATACATACGCGCCTGAGCCCAAGCACCACAACAAAACACATACAATCACACACACACTGCTGCGAGTGGTTTTCCTGGCAGAGATCTGCAGAATTGATCGCTGTTCAGACATTGCAGAGGTCAGATGTAATGAATCAATCACACATGCATCAGCATCTAGAACAGCAGCTACAGCCAAGGCCAGGGGCTCCACTGCCCTACTTTGATGCAGTGTCAACCTCCACATTAACATGACTTGGAGGGGATTGGGAAGATTGAGCCAGATGGACTGGACGATCCATAGACATGAGAAGTCTGTGATATTGGGATCGATAATGGCAGCAGCCGATTCAGATACACGCAAAAACCACACTTCTCACACGTATATTTTATGCACAGGGTAGAATCCATCGACCACGTGTCTGAGCGGTGCGGCCAAATGCTAAATGGTGTAAACCCTCACACAGCTGCAAAGTTGAAACAACAACCTGAGTTGAATAAAAGAAGGAAAGCTCCCCCCTGCATCGTCTCAAGGACAACCTGATCATCAGACACCAATCAATCAGGACAAGAGACAGCTGAGTGTGAAAGACAAGCCCTCAGTCTGCTCACCTTTATTTGATCCATCCCTTCCTGTCTTACCTCCCCTCCCTCCCCTCTAAGTAGCCTAAAGGTGAGGCTGAGGACATGGGAATTGTCTCAAAAGTAACTAAAACACTGTGCATTTGACTCCTCCTCGGGCTTTGCAAAGAAGTGAGAGGAAACTAAAGACAGTGTGAGGTATTTATGTGTGGTAAATGAAGCTGAGGAGAAGAAAATGAAACCATTGTCTGTGTTAAATCGAGCAAAAGATTTCTATCATGGTTCAGTCAGTCTCTGAATAAGGCATAACTTTATTACAACTTCCAACTTCACATTCTGCTTCTTCAAAACCACTTCCATTAAATGGCTAGAGTCTGAGTCAGCATAACAGCACTATAACACAACTACACAACAGCTTTTCCAGCATTTGAGAATGGGGATTATTTCCTTTTCTGTTTCTTTTTCTTGATGCCAGAAATTATTACTACACAAAATCTGCCCCAAAACTAAAATAAAAACTAATAAATGATAATTGTTAAAAAAAAATAAAAAATAAAAATAATAATAATAATAAACACACATTTCTTTAAACTGTCTTCCTTGTCACCTCTCAGTTCAGTGGATCATAGCAGGAGTCAGGTCTAAAGCCTAGATAATCTATGTCTGATCATTAGCATTACCCACAGAGACCTGACCTGCTCCATCCATCACACCAACCTGCTCTTCCCTGTCTGACCTCGCTCTCTCCAACCACGCTATAGCTCCTCTCCTTTAGCCTACTGCTCCACTTACAGTAAGACCTGCAGGTCAACTACTAATATCACAGTCTCGTTTTGTGTTTTGCAGACACACATTTTCTCTCACAAGCTGCACGGCGAAAACAAAACGCTCAGATCAATATTTAGCTGAGAATGCTGCGCGAACCGAGTCAGCACCAAGACCCGAACCCTAGAAGCAAAAATACATGCGACACTTCTTCAAGAAAACGGTGCTGGACTCCTAATGATCGCTGCAACAACAAAAGATAGAAAGATAAATCCCTGCAGGGTGTTTTCAGTTGTGCTACTTACCTTCAGGTTTCTCTGGTGTTGATTTATTTAAGAATGTCGGTCAAATATAGTTGAGTTGCAAAACGAAACACCAGCGTGTCTCTCCACTCTCTCTCTCTCTCTCTCTCTCTCTGAATCGCAGTGCAAGGAGGGAGAGATGCTGCGGACAGGAGGAGGAGGAGGAGGTGGAGCGGTGCTGATGCTGCAGCCGACACCTGGCAGAGCATCCTCATGATCAGGCGCCCGGGCTTCTCCCTCTTTCAACACATTGGCGCCCTCTGCTGGATTATGTGGGAAGTGTAATGAAAAGTCCTGTCTATAAAATACATATATTTCATAGAACACTGGTTATCAGAGATATTGGGTGTAAAATTTAATTTTAATCCCTCAATATGTATATTACAGGACATGTTACATGACACTGTAAGGTATCCACAGAGTTGGTTTGCTCTTTTTTTTTTACTGTATTAAAGAAACTTATACTCTAAGATTGGGAACCCACTCACCCTCTTACACTGATTCACTGGAAAAATTAAATTTTTACTAAATATTATTTGAAAATGGGAAAGACAATAGCAATGGAAATGAACAAATTAATTTGAAACATATGGGGAAAAATATTACAAGCACTGAGTACATGAAAAAAAGGGGAAAAGTGGTCAGTGTACTCAAATCTGATTTGAGGTTTTGTATTGTTCTACTTTCTTTATTTATCTTTTTTTTTTTTTTAATTCTTTTTTTGGTGCAGTTGTTGCAGAGGGATAAGTGGACAACAATGCCACTTTAAATATAATTATTGGTTACAATATAAAAGATCATTTTGTTTTTACTTTTGAGTTTATAAAGTCTTGTTTTGTATTTTTTTTAAGATTGTGTGTCTTAATTTTGTGATGATAGAAAGTGTTTATTGTATATAATGAAAAATAAAAATAAAATCTTATTTTAAAAAAAAAAAGATCAGTGGATTTCAAAGCCAAAAGACACCCGAACATGTCTGGATGTTAAAAAGGTCATTTTATTTACAGGAACAAGTGAAACATACAAACACTTTAACAAAAAGACAAACAGACGACAAGGGGACAAGAAAATAGTGAGCGCCGACATGGTGACATTGATATTAAAGTTTTTATGTGTGGGATTTTTGTTTGATTGAGTTTATGTTTTTCTTCCTAGAAAAAAAATGATAATATAATAATAATCCATGATTTTCTCAGATCCTCTTTCTTAGTATCTCTGGGTCAGGTCGTTCCTAATAATACCAGCAGATGGCGCCAAACACAGTTAGTGTTTCTCAAAGTCAAGGATCCTTTCTTGGTAGGACGAGTCTTTCCAAGAAAGGATCCTACATGTTGGAACAGGTTAACGAGTGTCCTCACGTGTGCGTCATTAACCCTCAGCAGACTGAGGAGGTTTCAGGATACTATGATAATTTTGACGCTCTCTGATTTTGTTGTACAATTTGAGCAGATGTGAGCAGTATTTTCAGATTCATGTGAATTTTAGGAGGAACATATTTCAGGATGTCACTTAAAAAAAACACGTACACTAAGAATCGTGGGTACTTTTACCTGCCGAGGATACATACATGCATCCTTGACAATGGCACAGCCCTTAGGTGGGATTTGATGACACCCTTTGTCTTTAAATGTGAAATGTAGCAAAATAGCCTATAGAACGACTGTCTTTTTTTTTGTCTTGATAGAAACAGTCATGTCAAACAATTGTTAAACATTTTAAAATAGAGCTGGAACCCAGTTTATGCTGGCCTATTACATGTATAGGTTACAGGTGCCTGAAAATATACAAAACATCAGAAAAAAACATAACTCAAAGCCCATTTAATAGCTTTTTATGGAGCTTTCAGCAACATCTCTTGGTCTTCTTCAGCAGATGTAGTTGTTGGCAACTGAGCTGCCTCCATCTGATGAAGAAGGATGTGGGATTCGATTGAAAGCTCCATTAAAAAAAACCCCTAATGAGGCCAGTTATGAATAACAAAACAAGAACCCCTGATGTCACCCACATATACAGACTATTATTTGTGCTTTTTTTTTTCAACATTAACACACTATTGAACACACTGTAATCCAACAATGACCACAGAAAATGCAAGCAAAACAGGGGAGTAAAGTCTGAGAATGTGATGAAATCACAGCTGAATGACATAAACATGAAGCCATCATCAACATCACATCAAAAGCCTGATAATGTGACACATGTAATGTAATTGGAAAGATAAAGACCGTTGATTTTTAAAGCATCAAAGGGAAAAAGAAGAAGCTCCTTCTTTTATCTGTTTATAGGCCTGTATGTGTAGCATTTATTTCAAAGGTAAACACTAAGGTTTGTCATGACGTGAAGGATAAACAAGTACTGATTATGCCAGAAGATAGACTTTTTAAAATACACATGAATCCCTTTGTATGTTTTAAACTTAACAAGGAGACTTTAATTTAAAACATTAATCAGTTATATTGTTGTTATACTGTTATGGCATACTGTGCGTAGGCAGATTCCTATTAATCATATAAAGTTAATATGCTTTGACTTCCTGTGTATCTGCATTCTTGTAATCCTGGATTTCAGTGTAATTACTTTGTGTAACAACTCAGCAAGATATATTAATGTTTTGGGAACACAAACTACAGAAAGTTCTAGAAAAATCAGCCATGCATATTTGATCAAAGTGATACTTGTCACGGATTATTATTACACGTCTACTACAGCCCAGTATGACCCCCAAAATCTCGTTTCTGCCACAGTCACGCTGATATCCTATAGTTTAGTGTTTTATTACAGTGGTGGAAGAAGTATGTGTATATTTTACTCAAATTAAAGTGGGTAAGTGTTATCAACAAAATGTGAAAAGTAAAAGTAAAAAGTTTCCTGCCAGTGTTTCACCATTATATATGATGTTTTTTGATTAATATTACCACTGTATTAATGTGTATGTTTCATTTTACTTCTATAGATGTGCACGTGTGGTCATTTTAACTCCTTTATACACTGTTGGGTAGTCTACAGCAATGCATTGTTGTCTATAAGTTCATCATATATTTATGGTGTCGCTGTCTTGTGAGAAGAAGTAAAATGTATTTTAACCCCATAAGGAAAACTTTATTCTTTGCTTTATTTAAAAAAGATAAAATAAATCACCAAATATGGAGATACATGGTTTTCACTGGACAGGAAGGGTATGAAAAATTATCTGAAAAGAGCTCTGAGATGTACCGGAGTAGAATTATTCTGTGCTTAAGTACAGTACTTGAGTAAATGTACTTAGTTACTTTCCACCATTGGTGTTATTCTGACAATTGTTTTTATTAATGAGGCATCACTGGTTAAGAAATGACAAAAGAAGGTGAAGGCAGCGACTTTTCCAACCCTGAGGATGAAGTTTTAGTTGCACTGATCATGTAAACACAATATAAGGAGCACAATATCAGATACAAACAGGGCAACATAACATAAGCCTTTTCTCCAATTTACAAATAATTTACTACAAGAAATATAAACAATATCTTATATACACAATCTTGATTACATGTGTCTACTTATAGACAGGTACATTGTTGTAAAGGATTCCCAAAACCGCAGTTAATGCATTGAAAGGCTAAAACTAACAGACCTGCATTTAAACGACGAATTAAACTTTTGTCTCACGGTCTCTAGAGTCCGTTTACACATCTTGTGGATTACTACTGCATTAACGTTGGGTTTTGTTGTGGCTCAAGAGGAAGAGGCATAAAGTCTGATGTAACTTGAGTCAAAGTTGGTTAGGTCTGAAGACAAATCTGAAAATAAAGATAATTGAAATTGAATTCAAAAATGAATAGCTACATAAGCCACCACTACAAGCATAACACACCCCAATTTCCAACTGAAATTGAACATGAGAAAAAAAAAGATCGGCCTGACTTCTTCTTTTTTTTTTTTAAAGACAAGCTAAATGTTACAAGTTACAGTTGCAAAAAGACACAGCAGCCAGCACTGTGAAAATCCACTATCATCTAATGTTACATGGCGGTAACTGACATTCAGCAGCTGTCACTGTCTTCACCTGATACTCAACATTTGCCGGATATCAGACACAATTGCCAACTCGTTACACTCCGTGTCCATCTTCAGTCTGACCTTGCCTCCACTCCAAGTGTTTCCCGTGGGGGAGGGGGATTGGACTGTCTCCTAACCAATTACTAGAGACCAATGTATCCACCTGAATCTAAGGTCACCTTAAGTCCAAACTGATGCGTCGCCATGCCAGCATACCGGTTTGGTTGGGGTTTTAGGAGTGGGGCGGCAGTGAGGTATATCAAACCACGATTTCAGGCAGTATTGAGAGCAGCGTCTATCTTGTCTAAAGTAGTCGCCATTGTAATCACTCTACATTGGTTCTGCCGCACAGCTTGACGATGGTGCCAGCATTAGTCCCACCTGTGGTGCTGACTGGCTTATCATTAGTCCTCACTGGGTCCTTTTCAACGGAAAAACTGCTGTTTCATGAGGGCGGATTCAAAGCTCTGGAGTCAGGCCAGCTCAACTTATATCAGGATTCACAAACCAGATTCCACCTATTTACCATGGGCATTAAATATGCCAAATAAGAGAGCATATTTTCACTTTGAGAAATTTAAAATGTTCCTGTCAGGCTTTAGACACTTCCTCTGAATCGCTGTGTCTCAGAGTAATGAACTGTCCAACAGGATACGTCGTTAAGTGTCTTGTTACAGACATTTCAGCATCATCATTTGCAGCCAGATCCAAGGCTTGTGACTGACGGTATCAATGCAGTCCTTCAGATTTAAAATTAGACTCATGGAAACTGTAAACTACAGCTCCCTGCTGGCCAGCTTGTACTGTATGCACAGCCATTGGTCCGACCACCCTTTTCTGCTAGTGAACACAGGGAATTATGTCACAGACAAGCGTGTTGCATTGTATTGTGTAAGCTCTCACTTGTCTGGGGGACTGTTAGAGCAGCATTTCAACATCAGTTACATAAGAGTTGGCAGGTTTATGAGAATGTAGCTAATAGTACCAATCTGTATGAAATACATATTGTGTTATCTGATTTTCAGAATCATTTATATATATATATATATATATATATATATATATATATATATATATATATATACAGTAGATATGTTTTCATAAACAGAAAGACAAGAAAATGTATTACTATTGAACATTCTGGCATCCAGACGAAAGCTGTTACACATGTGCGCATAGTCCTACTGCCAGCAATGTACTCTTACCCAGACCTCAACTTAACTTCCCTGAAACACTGAGATGTTTTGTGTCTCCAGCATGAGCCCTCCCCCCTCAGACAGCAAAGCGATAACAAGCAGCTGAAGCTCAAGGCCAAACAGAAGGGGTAACAAGCTTATTACAAAATACTCGAATAACAGAACATGTCTATTATGGCTAAAGAAGTGCCAACTTTTCTGTTTTCTGCCTGGCAGTCAAGGGGAGAGTCACAGGTTTGGGGATTTTAGGTCAAAGTTATTTATCATTGCTTTGTCCAAACCAGAGTGCTGCCAGCAAGGGGAGTCATCCAGTCGAAAATAATACACACACAGACTGGTGTCAGGTGAGTTGGAAATGTACACAGCATGTTCTAATGCAGTCTACAAATCTCCATCGTCCTCGTCGATGGCATCGATGCCGTTGTGCAGGAAGGCCTCCTTCTCTGGTGACATGGCCTCTGAATTGTGGTCATGTTTGAAACTGTCCATCTCTGTTTCTGGAGACGAGCGGGCCAGAGCGGCCTCAGCGCTGTGGTGAATGCCATAGCAGAAGTAGATCACAAAACCTGGAGAGGCAGAGCAAGACATGCTTCAAAACAATTCCTGCTTGCAACTGTTTTACCACAAAATGATGACATAAGAATGCAGGATTTATACTTCTGCATCGCATTGACGCCAAGCCCCATGCTGTAGCCCGACGAGCACCTCCACAGACGCAGACCTCCTGTCTATTTTTGTAAGCTGAAACCATTTCCCTCAGTGGAAACAAAGCTTTTATTTGCTTTAATTTCACAGATAAGAAACAATAAATTGTGGAGACAATAAAGCCTTCACAAAAATAGCATTTTAAGTCTTAAGTGTGTGAGTTATCATTCTGGGATTTATACTTTGGGATTTGTCCTGGCTTCATATGAGCAGAGGAAATCTCCGCTCGTTGCTAGGCTAATTTATACCATGTAAAATGCCATAAGCTTGTGCCAAAATTTGTGGGGAAAATGTGTCCAGATGAAGACAAGTGCTTTGTCTGTGAATGCTGCGAGTTATAGTGAAGCCGATGTGTGTATTTGTGTTTGAAATTGTCTCTATTATGACATGTTTAAAGTGTGTTTTGGGTGTGTTTTGAATCAAATAATCTTCACAGTGCTTCACAGAAACCCTGCTGCCAACCATTGTTTTGGAGGTGTAACTACAGAGTGACACAGACACACCACCTCACAAGTATAAATGCTTAGGCTATGTGTGCAGGCTACTTAATGGTCACCATGTCGGACTGCTCATTTCAAGCCACTAAAGCAAGCAAAGTCTAGCTGTGTGAAATTGGTCTAAGAGCATCTGCAGTGAAGCACATGAGTAGGAAAACCACCTTTTATTTAGCCAGAGACATTCAAGTGAAAGGTGTCAAATCAAAAGACTTTTTTCTTTTAAGGGGTCAATACAATTTCTACATTTAATAAGTCAGTTTAAACGCTGGAAGGAGTACCTACCTAGAGCCATCCAAACAGAAAATCGTATCCAAGTGCCTCTGTCCAGCTGCATCATCAGGTACACATTTACAAACATACTGATCACTGGAATGAAGGGCAGCAGTGGAACCTAAAGAGTCAAATATAAAAAAGGAAACATGGCAACTTGTGTTAATGCAAACATGATGTGTTTTCAAAAATTTCAAAATCTAATCCAGACTATCCTACATAGATTTCGTTTCTGGAATCAAACCTTGAAGGAGAGTTTCGTCTTGCTTTCAGGCTGTCTCCAGATGATGAAGGTGAGGAGGAGACACACCATGAAGATGACACTGAGGGCTATGACGTTCCACACAGCAGTGCCCCCCTGCACTGCCAGTACACTGAATGCCAGGATTAATGCTCCTGCAGAAGTACATATGTTTTATATCACTGCATGTATTACTCTACAAGTGCCAATTCTAATTCAGCATTCAAGACTAAATGAATTATCTGGATTCAAAGCATATTAAGTCTTTTGTCAGCTTCTTCTAACACATTTAAGTAGCCTTGGTATGATCCCTTACCCAACACAGAGGCACAGATGTTGACAGAGAAGCCCGACAATGTGGATGGTTCAGAGTTGTCCGGGAACAGGAGGGTCTTGACGCTGAACTTCTCCTCCATGCCGGGCAGCATGCCCATACTAGGAACACTGATGCCATCGCTCAGCTCCCCCTCATCCTGGGTATTGGCCATCTGATACACAAGAGAGGGCTGCTCGGGCTGGTACCTGACACAATCAAAAAACACATGTAGTTGTGACTTTACTCTGTATTCACATTACCGAAAATAGCTAATGCAGTGATAAGATGCACCTCTTGCAACATTAATGCACAATGTTTATGAGTAATGTCAATCATACTGAAACATCAGCTGCAGCCACATTTTTAGCAAGGGCAATTAAAGTTGTAACGTGTGGCAGTGAATTTATGAAGTATGAAACAGCTTTGAGCAAGAATGCAGTGCTGAGTTTCATTGGTTGCTAAAAGGAGATAAAAACATATGTGGCAGCGGGAAGGTGGTGATGGAAGTGTTAAGTCTCTCAGCTTCAAGCTGGAACAACTCCAGCATTGAACTCTGCTGCTCTGAATCAGTGTCCCTGGTTAAACTCTATATACTTATGTCCCACACTGACCTCAGAACCAGAACACAGGCAGCCACTAATGTGTAGGCCAGCAGGGTCCCTATTGACATCAGGTCCACCAGGTCCTTCAGGTCGAACAGAAATGCCATGATAGCTTCAAGGAGCAAGAAAATGAAAAGAGAGTTGGAGAGATTAGACGTGTTTGATTGTAAGACCCTTTGTTACTGTAAAATAATTTGAGAGGACTGTAATGTGTTTTTAAGATGGTCATCTAGCTCCCATAAACATGTTTAGGGTTTCAAGTCTTATGTTTTCTTTTCCTATTTTTTTTATTTTAGCTACGCTACAAAGCTAACACACTGAACTAAGTAATGGATAAGCAGCTGTTTCACTGTTGCTATTTGTACTCTTTATTAGCATTCAACACTGACTGCTGGCAGAGAGCTCAAAGGTGATCATGCACATTGTACTTTCACATTATCTCATACAGTCCTGTCCTTCACGTTATGCCCCACCCCGCCCCTCTTAGTCCCCCACTCTCCCTCCCTCTCCTCAAATACAGGCCTCTGTTTTCCTTAACCGTCCCTGTTGTGGATTTCCTATTCATCTTACCAGACATAACCCCGGCGGTCACAGTGGATGTTATGGGGGATTTCCTCTCGCTGACGTGGGCCAGACAGGAGAAGAGCAGGCCATCCCGAGCCATGGCAAAAATGATACGGGGTAGGGGGAACATGGAACCCAACAGACTGGGGAGTCGGGTGGGGGAGGAAAACATCAGAGTGGGATGACAGTTGTAGGTGAAGTGAAGAGGAACAAATGAAAAGGAAGAAGTAAAGGAGGTCAGTAGGGGAGAAAGCAGGAGCATTAGTAAAAGGAGACAGATACGGCTGGCAAGATAGGGGTCGCGGGTTAGGGTGCGGAAACCGGACACCAGGCTAGCCACACTGTAGAGCAGTGTGGGCATGATGCTGGACCAAGTATATTTGAATGTCAGCATGCAAAATGTTTCCTATTTAAATAGCAAATAGGGTGCTCCTCATGCTGTTACACTCTGTTCCCATTTAAAAATCGTTGGTTACTTCAGCGAGCAGTTTAGTTTGCTATTTATATCCCTGCTTACACCACCAAGATGCAGGTAGAGAAATTAAGTCTCCTTGAGTTCACCAAATAAAACAAGTCTAGCCACTGACCCATGTTAGAAGAAGGACAAAGTATAACCTGGACTGCCTCAACCAATTACAAAGAGACCTGGCCACGTGACACAGAGGATAAGAGACAGTTAGTGATGCTCTTTTCCTGCTGGAGTGCTGGCTTCTGTCAGGTTTCTTTAAAACAAAATTAAAATAGAATTTGCAATTGGCAGGTCAGAGAGTTTGCAACCTGGTGCAGCTCAGCCCAGCAGCAGGAAAAGAGGCTTCGTTGAAATTGGATGCTCTTTAAAAACATGCGTGTTAGTGTCTCACCTGCCCCTATGCCAGAGGTGAGGGTTGCAGTTAGCGGGGTTTTGGTGCGGGGGCTGATCTCGGCCATGAACTTGAAAAGCAGCCCATCGTCGGCCATAGCCCAGATCACACGAGGCATAGGGAACATAGCACCCAGCAGGCTACCGGGGGGGAGACCAGGATATATAGTATCCACACTTACACCCACGAGAATGCCGTGAAACATACATGAACAGAGACACCAGCTCACAGATACAAGGAACATCATACAGTACATTTACATGACATAATATACAGCAAGAATAGTGGCATGCAGGAACATGTTTAATATCAAAACAAACCTTAAATATACTCCATAATTATATTATAATTTTTGATCAAAGCAACTGCCATTAAAAACAAAAGTATGTACCATCATTATAAAACCATTAAAAACTGCTTAGTAATAAAAATGCAGTTTGCAGTGGCCTTTGGTGACACAAGTTACATAAGTGCATGCACTGATGGTACAATATATTCTTAGCAGTGCTCTTATTTTTAGTCAAGGGATCAAATGCCTGCTGAAGTTAAATATACAGTCACATAGTGCCACACGCACGCGCACACACACAGGAATGGTTATGTGTGTGCGTGTCTGCATGCTTATCTGACAGAACTCGAGTACATGAGCATGCATTTAAAGCTGATGGCAGACGAATGCAGGTGTGTGTGTGTGTGTGTGTGTGTGTAACTGCTTACCTCGTAGACAGAGCACAAAGAGAGCCTACAGCTACGGCATATTTGGCTCCTCCCCAGCCCACATAGTTAAAGGCTACAGGCAGGGGGCTTTTGCTGTCCAGCAGGTAGTAGGGCATCATGAGGGTGAGGGCTGCAGAAACACCAAAGTATGCTACAAAGCAGATGAGCAGCGAGGATACGATGCCGATGGGGATGGCTCTCTGGGGGTTCTTCACCTCTTCACCTGGGGCGTAGTTGAGGAACAGACATGGTTATATGGAGGAAAACGCTTTACTTGTGTTTTACTCCACCAGATGCTGAGGTTTTGGTCACTAAAAGCACTTTCTGCCTTGCATGGGGTGCTAAAAATATATGCTTTCAAACAATAGACAACAAGACAAAAGTGTAATACATTAATTTGAGAAGAAAAAATGGCTCTGTTTTTCTAAATTAACGAGATTATTTCAGAACTCTCCAAAAAGTTTTTATGAAAAAATCCTGCTCTTGTTTCTCTGATTGATTTGTGATCAATTTCTTGTCAATTAAAAAAAAAACATGATAATTATCCTGTTTATTTAGAAAACAAGAATTAACAAGATTATTACCTCTTTAATTGAGAAAACCAAGAACTGACAACATTTTCCCTTTTACTCATAAAAATGAGAATTAGCAAATTTACAATCTAGTAAATAAAAAACATTAATTAACAAGAAAGATATTATCTTATTAACTTAGAAAAACAAGAATTAACAAGAGTATTTTGTATATTCAGATAAACAAAGGCAGATTTTATTTCCATTAAAGCTTTTCTTAGTATTCTCAGATTATAATCTTGTTATTTTAAAAAACTGATGAAAAATGAGAATAGACGTCTTCTAGTAAATATAAAAAATTAACAAGAGCAATATTATTACCTCATTAACTTATAAAAACAAGACTTAATGAGATAATTATATTGTAATTTAGAAAATCGAGAATTAATGAGAAAATCTAATTAATACTAAAAAACATGAGTAGAATTTTTTTCCATGAAAAGTTATAAGTTTTCTCACAATTCTGAGGTAATAATCTTGTTAATTCAGTAAAGCAGGACAAATATTTTTTTCATAAGTGAATGTACAATACAGAAAATGACAAAGCACATTTTATTTCTGTCAGACACACTGATGCAGAACTATTTACTGCCTCTAATTTTGGAGACTATCACTGTGCAACAACATCCCCCCGCAACCCCATTTACCACTGTTTGTTGGTAAAACTAACTATTCACACTTGAACGCACGGTTTAAGCAGACTATACACACCATTCACTCTGCGATGGTTGTTTTGGCAGAATCCCAGTAAATGTGGAAAATTGAGAAAACAGCTGTATTAAAGAAGCATTTTTCCGTATTTTGCAACAAACTGAACAAGGAGCTTATTTTTCCTGTGAAAGACTCAAACACACAACTATTCAGCTGCAGGTGATTATGCAACAGAGCTTCTCAGGCGAACACTCACATCCTGTTCGGCAGTGAAATCACATTGCGATGATTGATCCTGAATCCTCTCTCCACCACTGTTCATGACAAGTGACAGCTACTGATCAGCTCAGAAACAGTGGTAACAGCTGTGTGGATGTATGTACGCCTGTGTTTGCATATGTGCTTGTGGACGGGGGAAGTAATGATACCGTCATTTCAACTTAACTCTAGGTAGCCAGAATACACACACACATACCCACTGAGGGTATAATGGCCTAGGGCTGGCTGACTTTGTGTGTGACCAACATGTCCCCACAAGCCAAACTCAAGCAATCATTCAGGATCAGCCTCCCGCTAGCCAATTAGAATTCAGGAAAGAAAGGGGTGGGAAAAGCTGGGGGGCAAGAGAGCAGGCGAACTAGAAAAAAACTCCCCTTTTTTCACAATCCAGAGGCCTTGAACTGATTAAAAAGAACGACGTGTATCAAGAAACAGGTGTAGATCTGCACAGTGTAGAAAAAACAAGGGGAACGTGTTCTCCACAAACCTTAAAGCATGATTACGCCCCTAACCTGGGTCACAGTGCTTTACATTCCACACAGAGCAAAACTGGGCCAAATGCACAAAACTGCATCTTTTCTCTCTGCCTTGCCCCTCTTATGTAACACTCCTGGATGTTTGGACAAGCTTGGGATTGAAATGGCCCCGACTCCAGATTCAGTTACAACAACCCCCCACCCCCACAAAAAACTGAAACATGCCCATGAGGCCGCAGAAGGGATATGAGAGGTGGAACAAGAGGAAAGCCTGGCTAGCAGAGTGAGTGTTTTCTGATTCCTTCCAGCACTTACCTGTGGTGGCGATGCAGTCAAATCCAACAAAGGCATAGAAGCAGGTAGCAGCTCCTGAAAGGACACCTGTGAAACCAAACGGCATGAAGCCGCCCACTCCTAATATCTCTTTGCTTGGCAGGGTTTCTGTCAGACTGAACAGGGAAAAATAAAATGCAAAAAAATTTAACTCTATTTAATGACTTGTTTAAGCCATGTGGATTATCCAGAGAAACTGAGACCAATTAAGTTATAAAATGCAATATCAAATATAACACAACACACAATGAGTGCGTTTATGTCCATGTTCTTACTTGAGGCTGGAGTTACTGGTATAATTGGCATGAAGGATCTCTTCAGGGTCAAGCTGCCAGTTCTTTAAAGTGCCTTTGACCAGGCCAGAGACGACCATGAACAACAAGACTAGGATGTTGATACACGTAAACACCTTGTTTACCATCGCTGACTCTTTGACCCCAAATGCCAGCAGACCTTAGAAATGGAAAGGAAAATTAAATTTCTTTTGGACTGGACTGGAAAGGCAATAAATTCAACCTATAACACAAATTTTGTAATTAGATTTGTAAAGTAAGTATATTTAGTAAATATCTGCCACTGCAGTCATAGGTGCCATGGGTGCTAGAGGCCTGAGACTCTGCGGAGAAGTCTGTGCACCCACATGCACCAGTGTACAATTGGGGCAAAATATAAATCAATTTGATCAGCTACAAGGAGCAACACTTTCATTGTAAGAGAGTGAAAACATCTATTTAGTAGCTGCCTGGGCCAATGTGTTAATGAGTAATTCAATTTTAATGCATGGGCTTGTATGCTTTCTTTGCATGTCTAACAACATTAGATAGCCTATTATAGCTTGTCTGGCACAATTAATAGGTGGGTGCCTAGTAGCGTGTATTGTTACATTGCATTCTTAATGGGTGTATTACAGCAGCGGTGGTGTCAGACTGTTGGAATGTGCACTTGGCCTATAATTTGTGTTCATGTCAGCCATTTTACTAAATATTTCGGTGGCACTGATTACTACTTTGCTTGTATTTCATGGCGTGTATTGTAAGTTAAACTTCTGGTCTCCTGTGTGTGTGTGTGTGTGTGTGTGTGTGTGTGTGTGTGTGTGTGTGTGTGTGTCGCTCGTTGCTGTTCATTTTCTAAGGTGCTTAAATGTATGTATTTGACTACTATATCCAAATCTGAATAGACAAGTCATGTAGGCTGTGGTTATTGCAGAAGGTTTATCTTAGACGTGGGGATGGGGCATTCAAGTGTTTCGAACACCCACTGGCAGAAACATAAATCAGCACCCATGACTGCAGCAATGTCAACTGTCACAAGTCTTAAAAGTTCAAGGTTGAGACACTGCATGCTGCCAAAGATAAAGCATGCTCTAACAAAGTGATAACACAAGAGAGGGGGGCAGAAAGAAACACGTTTTCCTACCTGTTAAGGTGATTATGATGACAACAGCAAACATGTCAGGGTACTGTGCTAATACACCCGGTGCATTCATGGACATGTACTCTCTGCAGAACTGCTCAATGCGCTTCCCTACTAACTCGTCGAAGGTAGCGCTCCATGCTCGGGCCACACTGGAGGTACCTGAGGTGGAGAAAGAACAGCTGAGGTAGATTATGTGGTGCGTGTGCTTTTGGTTGTCTTGTTGCACCCTCTCATTCTGTTTCTCTATGTGCATTTGGACACAAACATCTAGAAGGAAACAACATAGTAGTAAATGCGTCATTTTACCAATGATATAGGAGAGGATGAGGTTCCATCCAGTGATGAAGGCCCAGAGTTCCCCAACAGTCACATAGGAGTAAAGATAAGCTGAGCCTGTCTTTGGGACACGGGCTCCAAACTCAGCATAGCACAGGCCGGCTAATACTGAGGCTAGGGCTGCTATCAGGAAAGACAACACAATCGCAGGACCTACAGGGGAAATAATATATCACATGATTAGACGCTTTAAGATTTGGCTGGCATGACATCTTTTAATTGTTTGCAGTAATGTTAAAGGGATAAATCAGAAATACATATTTTTCCTCATACCTGTAGTGCTGTTTAGAAGTATTTTGGTGTGAGTTGCTGAGTGTTGGAGATATCGGCCATAGAGATGTCTGCTTTCTCACCAATATAATGGAACTAGATGGCACTCAGCTTGTGGCGCTCAAAGCACCAAAAAATACATTTGAAAAACTCAACAGCGATGTCTCTTTCCAGAAATCATGACCTAGTTAAGCTCAATAATCCACAGACCTTTTTATGAACAGTTTCATGTAGGAACTATTTTCTTTCCACCAAGCAACAGTCATCAATGCATCACCGTGCAGAGGAAAGCGTGCATCTACTGCTAACCCAATTAGCACTACTGACGAGGAGGCCATTAATGATTATGTCTTGCATTGTTGCAAGCACAAACCTTTCCTTCATGAGAAGATGCCCACTGCCTTTTATGTGGTGACGGGGTTGGCAGGTGTAGTTCAGTAGAAAGAAAATAGTTCCCACATGGAACTGCTCACAACAAGGTCTGTGGATTATCTTGAGTAACTGGGTCATGATGTCTGGAAAGAGACATTACTGTTTATTTTTTTTAAATGCATTTTTTTGTTGCTCTGAGCACCAAAAGCCGAGTGCCATCTAGTTCTATTATATTCAAGGGTAGGCAGACATCTCTACGGCCGATATCTCCACCGCATGCCAACTCAGACCAAAACAGCCTAGACTGTCAATTAGCACTTCAGGTTTGAGCAAAAATTTGTTTTTTTGATTTTGGGACAAAGTGTCCCTTTAACTTACCTGAATTCTCTCGTGCAACGGCGCCAGCCAGCACATAGACACCAGCACCCAGCGTGCTGCCCACGCCCAGGGCCACCAGGTCGAAAGTGTTGAGGCATCGGGACAGACGGGAGTCCTCTGTGTTACAGTCCACCACCTTCACCCTCAGCAACTGCTTCCCGAAACGCAGAAGCTTCTCCAGCGCCATGGATCACAGTCTGGCCTCAGGGAGGGGAGGGGGTGAAGGTTGACTGGGGTTCAGAGGTCGCGGGAGGGGAGGGGGAGAGGTCACACACAGCCTAATAGGAGAGAAAAGATAATGGACAGTTATTTAAGTGTCTAACACTTATAGTTGACTGGGGTGTTTTAAAAATAACACATAACTTTTTATTTTGAGTCTTTCAGTAAACACTGGTCACACTGTGGTCAAGTGTTGCACATCAGGGTTAAGAAGGCCAGCAAACTTGCTGTAAGTAGAACACTGTTTCCTGGGGTGTTACATAATGCACCCCAAATCCACAATGTGTGACGGCTAGCCAAAAAAAACAGAGGCCTATAGGGATAATCCATCTTATTGCTGGATACGTCGCTGACATGTGTTACATAACACAACTCACAGGAGAGGAGGAGAAACCCTCGAACAAACTGTTCAACACAAAGAGAATGATAACTCACGATACAGAAAACACTTTCTTGAAACATGCTGTGGAGGCTCATCACATCGCGTCACTCCTACACACAGCAGAGGGAACTAAACGTACCAAGACTGTTATTTACCTCTGCTTTGGGTCAGACAGTGCAAACAAGGACAATCCATTACTGAGCAGCCAACGCAGTTTGAAACCTGCTACCCTCTCGAGGCAAAATGCAGCTGTAACACTTCTTTACCGAGTTGTTGCTGAGAAGATACTCTGGGTCAGAAGTCTGTCCAACATGTCATGCACATTCCCCGGTGCTGAGCTCACAAACTGAGAGGCAATGCTGGATATTTGGAATGTGAAAAAAATATAGAGGCCAGACGGAGGGGAAAGAAAGAGGGGAGGGGGTATAAACAATGTCCTGCTGCTATGTCAGTGAGGTTGTGGTGGTCTGGCAGAAGTCCAGAGGTATGTCCGACAGACCGGTGAATTAGGTCAGTGACATGCAGTAGCTTAACACCGTGACCCATTCTAAGATAATGGCGTCCCTCCACATGAGGGCATAAACCCAAAAAAGTCATGAGGACATTACAACACTCATGTCACACCTCATGGAAACTTCCACATGAGGGTAAGCTAAGGTGAAGACCTTGTGGCCTTTTTTTTCTTTCCAGAAAGCATTCAGGCTCAGATACAACTTTCCAACCTGGCCTATTCAACATCATATAACAAAAATATATATTGCAGCGTTATAACATGCCCAGTGAATGTACTCATATACAGACTAAGCTTAAATTTGCAGTGGGAGAAGAACACTATATTCGTTTTCCCACAAAATCATCAAACACGGCTAAAAACACTACCCATGCAGTCTAGTCTAGTCTCTATAGATCAAAAATACAAGCTTGTACATTAAGAGAAACTCTCCTATATTAAAAAGCGGTCTCAATACTCAAACCAATGCACTGCCACTGCTACTGAAACAATTTGCTTGTTGCAACGTAATCAAGCTGATATCATTACACAAGTCAGAGGACATTAAATTCAGCCTCTCCCACTTACAGCTGCTATTTGGTGTTGCAGAGGTCACTTTTGTCTGCACTGTGTCATTGATAACAAATGATGTTGCACAACAGCAGTAAGACTCTCTGGATGTTTGTGAAAGAATTACACAGGTGCAGGCTTTCTTACTGTGTACCATTGTGATACTGCCCACTATTAGGAGCCTACAACTTGATGATGTGCCTTTTTACTAGAGGTAATTGATTGATCAATCAGCAATCTCATAACCCATTGGCTACGAGATTGCTAATGGGTTACAAGATAATCTCGTAACCCATTGGCTTTCAGTCTGACAACAATAAGCCTCTGGAGGTGACAGTATTTTGGAAGATCTGTTGTAGCCAGGCCCACAAGACGCACACCAGGCTTTGAAGCCAATTTTCCAGTGGCCAAACAGTGTAACTGCACCATCATGTGACGCCCTGTGGCCAAAAAAACAAGACATACATGGCGAAAGAGACATCTGTGAATCAGTGGATACATTTTTTGGAGCACCACAACCCCCACGGAACAATTTGTCTCACTATCACAATTTGATCCATTCAGTCCGAAAACATTTGGAAAGTCTACGGGCCACAGCAGACGCAGTTACACACACAAATGAACAGGGCTCTGCTTTCAATGCTGTATCCAATTCTCTTTATACATCCATATCCGGGCCAAGACTCCCTCTACCATGCACTGGTATATGAATGCAGACTTAAAAAAAAGCTAATCTAAAGCTGAATCGCTGTCAGACATCGAGGGGGATAATAGGATTGACAATGACAATGTTATACATTTGCTTTGTTTGGAAGGCAAAATTACTGCTACCAGCTTCTCAAGCATGGATATTTTATCATTTTCTCTGTCTTATGATAGTAAACTGAATATTTTAGGGTTTTGAATTGTTGGTGGACAAAACAGAACATTTGAAGATGTCACATTGAGCTTCAGGAAACTGTGACGGGCACATTGAATTAAATCTATACATTTTATAGGCCAAGAAACACTAAAATAATTGACATATTCATATTTGTCAGTGGTTGCATTACTATTTTAAGACACATCTTATACAAGATAAGCATATATATTAGATTTGCTAGTGCAGTGTGGTGTGTTTTGTTACATATGGTATAGAGGTTATTGTAATGACATGCATCTGCAAGTAACTGGATGTATGGGTACTTCTTAGAAATAATGTCACCCAAGTTCCTCCTAAATACTATACAATGGCACTTTTCACATTATTCAAGCATGCAATCACATTATGAATGTAACTGCATGCTTAACAAGTGTAAACATTAAGAAATATCTGTATTTCATTCATCTGTTAACAAAAAAACAGTAATGAAAACAGCTATTGCTCAAATAATTCATGAAATTACTGGACCAAACCAGCAGCAGTAAGACCGCTGAGCTCCTGCTTGCTGTATATTATTATTCCACCCAGATAAATAAGTAGCTGATTACTGCAATAGCTCGTGTGCCACATTATTGTAAAACCCGGGAAGGTCATTAAAAAAAGCTTAGAATGAAAATGCCATTCAAATATATCCAGGGGTAATCATGAAGCGCTTACAGGAATGGACACACACGTGCATGCACATAAACGCAGGAGAATGTAGCCTATATGAACCACACAACCCCTCACTGACCTGGGTACACAGTTCAGCACACTTCAAATAATCCAAATAATGACACCTCAGACAGAAGGATATGTGACTGGTCCAAACATATGTTAGAAACAGGAGGAACAATGAAATACACACACCGTCTATGCTGCAGATCAACGTCTAAATGGCAATAAAGCTATTCCCACATGGCAGAATGAGAAAACACATGGAATACTTACTTGAAACCACCTACAGATACGCTTCAGCTGTTGATCTGAGCGGAAAGTTATAAGAACGGTGACAGATTGAGGGATTAAACCACGTATTTGTTAGCTATTCTTCAAGCTGCGGTGAAGACTGCAGAGCGTTTGACGGCAGCCGTTCTGAAATAGAATCTGAAGGAATCACATGGCTTGGCTATTCCAAGCGGCACACACACACACACACACACACGCATGCATGTACACGCAAGCACGGTCAAAATGCAGCAGTAGTTGGCTGACTGAGAAAACCTTAGCAAATGTATTTTTACAGTAATAACCCTGGATGCCTGTAGACTCTTATATAATCACAGTTCAGCTGCATGAATGTAAACAGTCACAGTAACACAGTTTATCTACACAAGCAGCAGCTTTTTTTGCAACAGAAATGTAACTCAGAAAGCTGTAGACAAGCCTGCATGCTTGCACTTAAATCACTCATGCATCTAAGTCCATAAACTCATACGTGCGTGCTTTGAATTTACTGTATTTGCACTGTATCTACAGAGCAAATAAGTACAATAACCTTGCAAAATTCAGGCTTTAGAAAGCATGGCCCCAGCGAGTGCACAGCAGATGAGGTGTGCAGAAAGTAGAGGCAGTGCCCGTTTGTGGGAGGGAGTGGATGAGGAGGAAAGGGGGGTGTGAGCCTGTAGAACCAATGACCGTAGACCATAAATATGAAACTGCTTGACATTTAGAAGAGCTAAGAGTCCTTTTCAAAACCTGCAAAATAACTGGATTTATATGAAATAATTTGATAAAGTGCATCTCTTAAAAACAGCAGTAATATAGTCTTTTTGTAAGTCGCTCTGCCACTTCTGAAGTGAAAATGTATAATCTATGTTCTTTAAGATTTTGTTCACTGTGCTTGTGGACTGTTTTCCTGTTTCTGTGTCATTCAGTTCAGCTATAAGCAACTGCTCACATGCTTGCACTCACTATAGGCATCCAGCTAACTGAATGGAATTGCTTTTCTGGCGGTGGGTTCACTGAGGAGAAAGAACAGCATGCAACAGCAGAGCCTTGACTGCTACTTGTTGACATTTCCCATATGTTCCTGTCCAAGAGCATCATGATGCAACACTGCTCTGCTGTTACTGGTAGACATCACTGTATTAAACGCATAACTCCTCAAAGAAAAGTCTATCAACATTACCAATATGTGAATCCTTGCTGTGTTTGTCCTGGTGTGGTCAGCTAACATACACAGATTTGATCTTTTGGTCTGGTGCATGCAAACGAAGTGATGTGTTGCTGTTTTACTGACCGCGTAATCACCTTCTGTCAGGAACAGGCAAAGTCATGGGCAGCCAAGATTTGACCATACAAAACAAGAAAAGGATTCATAGTCACGCTTAAAGCAAAACTAAGAACTTACTAAGAGGCACAAATAGCAATGTGCCCTTCATGTACCTAAACACACAACAATCCCACTCATCCTCTTCCCTGACGCAGACCAGAGAAATAATCACATATTTTAGGAAACAAAAGATTGACCCTTTACCTACATTATGTTCCACTACATAAATAGTAGAGCAACGGAAGGCTCTTTACTCTTTGAACAAACAACATGGGGACTTACAAATGTATGAAAGAAAGAAAAATGTACTTATATCTCTGTTTAACACTGGAGTCTCTTTATTTACTGTTTGCTGAGAATTTGAGCAGAATAATCATCAGCAACAACTGAAGGTCTGACACATCTGGGATATATATATATATATATACTAGAATATTTTAGTTCCCCAGTTTTTAAAATTGAAAGCCTATAATATATTAATTTGAACTTGAAAAAATACTTATTTCATAACTGATTCCCCTGAGAGAATATTTACATATTTGGTACAGTAAAATAGGAATAATAATTAAATGAATAAATACAAACATAAATAAATATCCAAATAAATACATATGAAAATAAATAAATAAATAAATAAATAAATAAAAGGGAATATTAAATAGGAAAGTAAATAAATAGGGTAATTAATATTATGGTAAAGAAATTGTAGCAAATTAAGACAGAAATATCAATACATGTCAAATTTGATCAATTAATTAATGCCTACATTTATTTATAATAAATAAATAAATAGATGACAATAATAATAATAATAATGATAATAATAATATTTTTTCTATATATTATTTTGGGCCATAAAATGGCATGTTAATTTATTTATTAAGTCACTGATTTATTTATTTATTTTGGCAGCGTGTGTCCTCCTTAGTGTACATTTGTATTCAGATATTGTGTATATTCTATTGTGACAGTTCATTAGAACACAGTGCAAGTCAGTTGAATGTTTGACAATAAAAAAGCTGGTACAGGGCATCACTGCTCATTGAATACAAAGTTCATTTTCAGAATCTCAATCTGTTTCTATTCCTGTAGCTGAATACCTTCCTAAGCATAAAAAACACGGTGGTTATTGCTATTACCTAACATCACAATAAGCCCCTGATCCATGTTTTGTACACACTGCAATCTATTTACTGCAGCTACAACTGCTTACATTTCAACGTCAACGCCACAATCCATCATATGCAACTTGTTTCATCGTGACTCTGAGTGTAAACAAAAGTCTACACACTGTTCAGAGGATATGTAAGTTATGCTTGTTATATAGGCAGGTGAACATGTAGACTGGAAAAAAAGCAAGAGGAAATATGAAGCCCTTGCACCTCTAGAATCTCAGTGTACCTAAAAAGCTTCCACACACACCCTTCCATGCATTTGTATAGGCTACATACAGCCCTGCTGTCAGCAACTTACACACTAGTGACCCACTTTCACACCGGCTAAAGTTAGACCGACAGGAACTGGTCTTGCCATTCATTCATTCATCTAAAAGGTCAAGTCTTGAGTCATGCTTAAAATAAAGTTAAATTTAGAATATAGAAATAAAGCAAGTTTTTATTTCAGCAATGATGATTATGTCTTTCTTTGTATATATGTTTTACTCTGCTGCAGTAGACTTGAACTTTCCACTTTTATTTTTCCAGAGGAGGAAAGTACCAAAGTGGAGCGACTCAGGTTACAGGCAGGTTATAACAGTGCATCAATAATTAAACCTTAAAGGTAAGTTTCCACATTTCAACTTAAATGATTTACTTTACTTTATTGTGAGTGAATTTATTTTCCACTAATTCTGATTTGGGTTTGCTGTGTCTGTGTGTGTCTGTGCTGTGTCAGTGTCTACATCCCTACCCCCAAATCTCACAGCCACCACCACCTTCCTCATATCATGCATCACCAGACCTCTTTGTACTGGCTCCACTTCAGCTCCTGAGAGTCAAAGCCAGTCTTAACACACCCCAGGGAACTCCTCTCTCATATTACATGGCCATTAAAGACAATGCATTTTTAGAACCCCCTAAATGTCGAATCGCCAACCTTCAAAGTTAACTTTGGACGACTATACATTAGTTATCACTGAGGTGCAACTTGCAAAACACTCAACTGAGTAGTTGTATTTTTTCGGCGTGTGAAGCCCCATTCACAGTCAGGCTGCAGGAAACAGTAGCACTTACTATGAAGGAGTTAAAATGGGGTCTACGCGACACGAGCATGCGGTTTAAAGCATGGGCGCTTCACTCAGCCGCTCAACTTTACGCACGGAAATGCGTCTCCCCTGTGCTTCTTAGCTCGTGCGCATCACCTTAAAACGTATCTAGCATGTGACACAGATTACTAGAAAGCTGGTAATTACTTAATACCGAATCATTTGCGTGTGGCTACGTAGTGTAACGTAACGTTGTACTTCTTTACCTTGTAGACTCTACGGGAGCGCATGAAGCAGTGATCCAAGATAGGGATTTCCTTGAAGTCTAAAAAGCTGGAAATTGTAGGAAGCAAAAGTGCGTCGAAACAAGGCAGCCGGCAAAGTTTTAGATCTCCCTTAAAAGATGGTAAAGGCGCATTTGAGATTTTGGGTTGCTCTGTTTAGCGCGTCCACGGGGAGGAGGGGATACAGAGGCTGTAAGGCAGCCCCGCCCGCTCATTACCATTACAGTTGTGCAATAGCCATTAAATGCATTAGTGACCAACTGCCACAAGTGGCTGCTGGCTGAAACCAACAGCAGCTTCATGAATATGATTTCACATTAACAGTTAAGCTTCGATTAGCAATCAGCAATAATAGAAAACTTTAACGAGAGCTGCTCCTGTGAAATCCACTTTCAAGTCAAAAAGAAACTAAGCATCCACAAAATCAGTGATATTATTTCCATTTAAGTCCATGGAGGAGTCCTACAAAGCATTCTTAAATTAAATAACAGTAGAAATAGTTTCGAATTGTCCCTGTTATGGTCAGATTAAGTACAAAAACATAAGGATGCTACCTGATGAGGCACAAGACAATCGATCATTCAAATTATTTTATTCACAGACAAATAAAATGCTAAAATAAAAGCCTTGCAAACGTGAAAAGACAGCTCTCAGCTGTGGTGGAGTCATCAGGGCAGTCCAGTGGGTGAAACAGGAGAACAGTAAGGGGAACTTGAGATCAAAGATTAGCTGTATCAACTGCCTCACAGAGTACTCAGAGACATGTCAGTTGTCAAGTCTGTGCCAGTGTGCATTTCTACCTTTTGGCCAAATAGAAAGTCCCTTTGGCACATAAGAAAAAACAGAGAATGTGAGAAGAATATAAAGGTGGTTAAAGCAGTTTTTACACATAGCCGGGTTGGAAATGGTGACAATGGAGAGATCAGACATTTTCAAAACATGCCAGTAATCCATGTCAACAATTGTTTACCCTTAATAAATTATGCATTTAAAAGTACTGCCAGCATACTATAACAGAGCAGTGTTGTTGAGCTGACAATACAAGGCCTCATTTTAGCATCAGTCCTGTGCTGAGCACATGAGCACACCTTTCTATACATTATTCACAATATTTACACCAAGGGCTTTTTTTTACCTTCTCTTTTTAGGCAACCTAACAACAGTTTCTTTCAAATCCATTTTCGCACACTTTTTCCAGGCATCCAACTTTAGCAATGCCATGGTTTTAAAAGATGACTGAAAAGTTTCTGATGTGATGTCCTGCTCTACGACTTGGCCTCCAGAAGGGGCTTGATGTCTTTAATGCCATGCTCCTCTGCGACAGTGATGATGTGGTCCAGGGCATTCATGTGGCCCAGCATCCTCACAAGCTCTTTGATTTGGTCCCTGTTGGCAGATATGGGTTGTATTAGAAGCAGTATGGACAGAAACCATAGCATCACACCACAGCTTTATGACAGACATGAAGGGAGTCATTTAAAAACACCAGTTAGTAAATTGTAATTATGCAATTTGACAAAACAACCTCTTCCACTGTATCCCTCTTAAAGCACCTTCCATAATATTCCAGTAGATGGAGCCATAACTGCAAGCTCCCCAGTTTACACCAATAGTCCCTATATGTGGAGCCTGGCAGAGCCTCTTACTTTGCAGTGCGGCGTTCCACGTCAGACCCGCCCAAACTGCTCCGGTACAATGAGTTGGCCAGGTGGGTGAGGTAGCGACAGAATGGCTCCAACTGAGGCAACGTCTGCTGGCCCTTCAGTCCAGAGAACCACTGCAGTGGCAAACACTCCACCACCTGAGAAAGGTACAAGAACAAGGACATGTTCAACACAAGCTCTGTGTCACCCTGTTTTGGTGCGTCACGAATGGCCACGGTTGCCCAACTGAGACACCTGCTCCTCCACAGCAGGTGTGATTGTCAAGTTGAGGGTGCAAGCAGTATGAAGATACAGGAAAATGGAGTGCAGCCAATCATACTGACTTGGGCTGAGGCTTGTATTATAAAATATAAGCACCCTTCATCAAATTGTCAAATCTAGGAGAAGAGCCAGTTTCCACTGCTCAGGCAGCTAAAAAAAAAAATCATCTTTATTTTTAGACTTGATAGGCACATCATAAGATGTCTGCAATAATTCCGAAACCTACAATTAGGTGTGTAAATGCAGTAAGGGGTTGTGAAAATAAGTTTCATTTTGTCTTAGTTAACACTAAGCCTGACAGGAAGAGACTGATAGTATCTTGGGTTAAATAACAAAAAGCATTTCCTCTGATGTTGCACTGGCTCTCATGAAAACCTAAGTAAAGGAACTGTTGCTTACACCAATAAAATCAGTTATCAAATACTTTACAATGTGCCGCAATGTACTGCTTTATATAATAAAACAGCCCTCATGCAATCTGTGAAGACCTTTTCAAACTGTATTTGACACAAGATCAGGACTTCCTTGTTTTATGTTCTAGTACTACATACCGCAACAGACCATGAAAAAGTAGCAGACAACAGAGGCCCCTCTTTTCAATTAAAAATGTCTATACTTACTCTTAATGATACTGCCCTCTGTCTGAAGAGTGATATCACTAAACAAGTCACCTGAAGGGAATGGACTTGCGCATGAGACCAGCGAAAGCACGTGAACACACATGAATGCGGTGCCCATGTCTCATGGTCTCGCGCCTTACTGGGGCACCGCAAGCCTCCATTAGATGGAGTTGTGTTGCTACCCCCTCTCCCCTTGGATCTCCACAAGTGATGTGAGGACTCTAAAATTTCACCTGAGCCTCCCTCGGCATATGAGTGAGTAGATAATGGCTGAATTTTCATTTTTGGGTGCACTATCCCTTTAATATGAACAAGCATTCTGACTGTAAGAGCTCAGCTGTGTCTATTTACACATGAAAGCATGAAACTATAAAACAAGTGATGCGTCTCCTACCTTCTGGCACTTTGGGACATTGTCCTCCCCAGTGTCTGTGGTCTGCAGTGCAGAGAGGATGTATCTATTCAAAGTGCTGTCCAACGCCAGATCCTTTAGAGAGGATATGGATAAGATACCATCCCACTGCAGGATGTTGCCCAGCAGCTAGGAAAGAAACACAGCAGCGAACAACATCAATACAAGTAGTTCTATAGCTGTCGCAGATGTAAATGTGACGATCAGTGGTTAGCATATAAACTATATCAAGGACACACATACAGTCAGAGATGTTAGCATTTAAACTTGTCAAGTATAAACCTTTCAAATCCAGAACTACTCCTACATGTGATGTGATTTACAACAACCATTCAGAACAACCATCTGAGCAATTAGTGTCTGAATGGATTAATTCATTTAAAAAGAATGTTGTCTTTACACCACTGTTGCACATACCTTCACACAGGACCAGAACTGCCTCTGGTAGAATAAGTATGGACTGCTATTCTTGTTCTCCAACACACTGAGAAAAAGCAAAAACACACTTTTAATCAGTTGTATCATGCAGATTGAAGAAATACAAACTGGGCTTCCTCTGGAGGTTACAATTATGTAACATACTTTTTTGGGTAGAGTGGAAGGAAGACATCTTCATCCAGAGTTCGCCTGGTTCTCAAGACAACAGTTTTTAAAAGCTCCTGATGGCAAAAAAAGGAAATCAAGATGACAATAATACTACCAGAAGAGCCCAAGTAATCTCATTTTGCAGACAAAGTGCATTATGTTTATTGTGACGGTGGCCAATACCTGTGTGTATCTGTTGTCCCCATGCAGCACAGTGGGGTAACCTTTTATTAGTCTGTGAATGAAGCCCACCAGCCTGGCGGTCTGACTGTTTGACAGCGGGTCCCATACTTGCTCTGCCAACACTGACACACACACACAAACAAACCCATACATAAATACACAGGGCATATTTTGTACTAGCCTGCATTGGTATGCCAAGCAAACCTCAGTATGCCGAGCGCAGCTGTGTGGGTTACTCTACCTGTCAGTTTGGAGAGGATGACCTTCTCCACAATAGCAGGCAGCAGGCTGATATCCCCATCTCCTCGCTGCAACATGCTGTGCTCCTCAAAGCCGTAAAATAACAGCGACTCAAACCAGAGCATGTACTCGAAATTTGCACACTGAGTCTGGGGAGGGAAAAAAGACAAGAGGATTTTAGAATCTATCCCGTTTTACCAAAGGAAAATATTACGCTTAAAAAACACACGTCTTACTTCGAGAGGGTTCCATGTGATCAGCTGCAGACGGACTAAAGGGTTAAAGAGTCTGGGCAGACAGAGGCCTATATAAGCATCTCTGTAGCAGTCGGCGTATTCTCTCCTCCACACTTCAAAACGGGATTTGATGCAGTCAAGAGAATGAAAGTCCTCCACCACATCCTCAAATACTTTCTTACATTCCCTGATGATGCGATCTGGATGGGATTAAAGGCTTCAGTAAGGCGTGAGCCGCAGAATGACTGATCTGTGTTATGTCTGTCTTCTATCACATTTGATCAAAATATTTGCCACTTCTCCTCATTATGGCTGACACAGTCATTTCTGCAGCAATTTAATGATGTACCTCTCTCCATATTGAAGCTGGTGATGTCAGTAGAGGTCTCCTCATCATCAGATGATAAGCCTTCTTTATGCTCTGCCCTCTTTCCATTCTGCTCTCTAGCTTGTCGCCGCCGAGTTCTGCACCAACCCACAAGCACAAAGGCAGACAATTAAAACCGAGGACAGAATTTATGATAAACTGTAACCAGCCTGGCACTACAATGACTCTCTCAAAGTCAGAACTTAGGATCTCTAACATGGCAAACATGAGCTTTACACACCAAGCAACAATCAAGGCTGTATTATTGTGAAGGAAAGCACAAACAGCTAAGTTCAGATGTGAGTTTTGGCTTTTCATGGTTTGAGGCAAGCACAAGAACACAACCTACAAGGACAATCAAGCCAGTAACATTTGCCAGAAGCATGTCACATAAAGTTAGCAACAAATCTTGAACATGTTTTCGTTAGTGCAGTCGAGCTTCATACCGTCGTGCTTCTCTTTCTGCTATCCTCCTCTGACGACTGTTCTCTTGGTATGCTGCACGGTCTCGACCAAATGAGTCCAGATTAGGAGCCATGACAGCTTTATCTGCAAGAGACAGGAGCCATGTTAGAACCAGCTATGAAAAGCTGAGACAACCCATAACCTCATTCTTATTCTGGGCCCTCAACATCTAATACAAATATATGGTACTCAAACTTAGAATAATCAAAATACTTAAAAATAAATTAGATACAGAGGCAAAATAATTACTTTAAGAAACAAGTTATAACATTGACCTAAACACCCTAATAAATAAAAAAAGTACCATCAGCAAATAGACATATTTGTTACAAATAATTTCAGTATCATTCATTTTCTAGTCACTTACCTGGCTGCAACTTTCTACATGTTACAGTGAAAGTGACAGATGACAAGACAGAACCAGATTTTTTTAATCTTTACTTAGTGACTCATTGCTTGAGCCGAGTTACAACCACCCGGCTGACTGTGAGACTCCAATAAAGAGTAGCCGAAACGGCTCCTCCAATAAAACAGTTCTCATGTACGTACATGCTCACTCACTCAAAGTAACACTTCAATTAACCTTAATCACACTCATGAGGGGAAACATAAAGAGGGTTGTGGGAAACAAGAATGTGAACAGCACACACACCCAAACGCACACGCTCACATACAGAGAACTAACGAGGCCGTTCAAATAAATCATAAAAACCTTCAAGATGGACTGACTTGAAAGGCTTGCAAACTCCGACGATTCATCTTTAATATCATCCTGTCTTCTCTGGACAAGTCGTGAGGCCCGTTGCCTTAGTAACTGGTGCATGGCAGCCTCCAGCTCCAGGACAGCAGGCACCTGAAAGATATGATGCCTTCTGTGACATTTGACCCAAAACAAAAGCGGGGCTCCGAGTCACGGGGATGTCTTGCTGGAGGGACAAGAGGAGTGTAATGGACAATATAATATTGGAACCAAAATTTCATTTGTGTTGGGTGAAAACTTAGTATCACTATAATGTCATATTTCCTTGAAGGAAAGCTTGAACACCATGGACTTTATTTAGCCAGTGGCTTAATATGAAAATACTGACAAATCAAGTTAAAGGCATAGTTAAAGGAGCATTGTGTAGGATTTAGCGGCATCTAGCGGTGAGGGCTGCAGATTGCAATCAACTAAAATTTCTCCCATGTGCCAAGCATGAACTCCTGCTCAGGATTCCTTCAGTATTCACTGTTCAGGAGGTTTTCACAGGGTTTGGGGGGCCGTTAGCTCAGCACTTGCAAATGTGTGCTCACATTTTTTCTCTGGTAACTTAAGATGCAGCCCTTTACTAGGTTTGAACAAGAAGCCAAATCATCTGCAGAGAGGCTGCTAACTACTGAGGCTGACACTAAAAGGGGAATGGCACTATCAAGAGCCAGTGTTTGATTTATTCATTTTAGGCAGTGCAACATGGTGGACTCCTCGGACAAGGACCTGCTCTAAATGTAGATGTAAATGGCTTATTATACGGTAACAAAAACAAGATGATTCACATTTGAAAATGATTATACATGTAAGAAAACATACCCATTAAATTCCCTTTCTCCCTAAATCCTACACACTGGACCATGAAGTGCCTTGTGAAGTTAATGCATTAAAACCACAAAATTGGAGTGAAATTGTAGAGTTGAAGGTTTTTACCCAACATTGAAAATATACAGTTCCAGTCTTGATGTTTACACTGTGTTAAAGGACTCCATACTAAATTATACTCATAATGGTTGATGAATGTCCCGTTCCCAACACCTAACAGGGTTAAAACAGACATTAGTGTTGTTGAGGAAACATGTAGCCACGTCGCTGCTGCTCTGCTGCTGTAGGATCAAGACCATATTATTGTTTAAACATGCATTTAGTAAGTAGGTATAGGTGTACAACAATATAGTCTGTGCCGGGACATCATTTCCTTTTGTTTGAACAAATTGGCCTCAGCCTCTTTGTGAGAATTTAAGTACACAGCTGGCCACACCACTAGACGGGGTTTTCTTACAGCTCCAAATCATCTTAAAATAACTTTGTTTATTATGTCAGTAATGACTAGAATAAATTCAGCAATTTTCTTAATGGCTGAAAATGTTAAACATCAGATTCATTATGAAGTAAATGCATTTTCTTTTTATTAAAAAACCAGCAGCAGCAATAATGATGATAGATCAAAGTTATGCATCTGTCGAAAATGACAGCTTTTGTGAAAGAGATATTCATGGAGTGTGCTCCAAGAGACTAATGTGCAGTCACACTGGCTTGTCAGCACTTTTAATTGGCATCAACAGTAGTATCTCAACTAAAACTAGGCTTTTTGTGACTAGTGTGGAGTTCTCAATAGAATCTGTCCCTTTAAAAGCCACATTAAGTGGTCAGAGATCACAGACACAAAACAGAAAACAGCTAATCAGACTGCAGATAAATTCTCCCTTACCTTTTCACTGAAACACTCAAGCAAGTCTCCAACATACCCTCGCATCTCTTGCAAGAATTTATATTGATCTGCATTGTCATTGGATGAGCCCTCCAGCTGCTGTATGGCACTCTCAGAGGCAGCTAGGTCGTCTTCAATCTGTTTGTAGCGCCTGGCGTTTGCGTCGTGGCCTGCACGCATTTGGCTAAGCCTACAGACACATGACATACAGGGAAAGAGAATAATGATCACTTAGATGGGGCTGAGGACAAACAAAGCTAGTGTAACCTTACATACTGACATACACTACCCAGAACATTACTTTGTGGTACACCCATCCAATAAACACATCATGAAAACTGATTAATAGGAGACAAGGAGCTCCCTCTCTGGCCTTAGATCTGAGGATAGCTGAGTCTTCAGGACCACAGCACACATAGATGGCAGCAGTTGAGCTGAAGACTGACAATAGATGTTGCTGCAGTCATCCACTGAACCTACCTATCCTGCAGGCGTTTCTTTACCAGATCAATGGATACTGGGGCTAGATCACTAATAGGGGTCCCATAGTGAACAGAGCCATTGTCTGCTCGGCTAGGTGGCTTGGCAGCCTGTGGGGCCACGGTGCTGTAGTTGAAAGGCATGCTGTAGGAGGAGCCATAAGGTTGGCTCTCGTAGCTGTTCTGGTAGTAGACTGTGTTGTCCTCTGGCTGGCTGCTTTGCACCTAATCATCAGAAACAAGGAAAACACAGGGTGCATAAAACAACTTATGTTTATTGGCATATTGGATTAATCTCAAAAAAATGTTGGATTAAGCGTAGTCTATAAAATGCCAGAAAATTGTGCCATTAAAACTTTCAAATTGCTTACGTTGAACGACTATCAACAACAAATCAAAAGACATTTAACATACAAGGACAGAAAACAGGGGAAAGCATTACTTGGCAGTATTTTACAGTTGTTCAAAGACATAGTGCAGCTTACCTGGGGTATGCTGATTCCTTTCCTAATCTGCTCCTGCTCCCAACGGCTCACCTCTTCATCCTGCCCTGTGTCCAGTGCCTCATCGTCACTGCCCTCAATACCTGCATATGAAGGGCACATTCATGTCTTAGGGACAACTTACTGAAAACAGTATAAGATATAATTATATAGTCACTAAAAGGTCAGTGGAATGTTTTCTTAGAGTACCTATCTCCTCAGCGATCTTTTGTCTCTGGCTTTTGTTCTTGACTCCACTGAAGCGGATCCTCTTCTCTTCCTCGTCTTCGTCATCGCTGGCATCTTGGTCTTCTCGTGCCATACGTTTCTTGGGAGTCTCTGTCTCTACCAGTGGGGGTTCACCCCCAAGCTCTCTAGCCATTTGCCGGCGCTTTCTGGCAGCATGGATGAATGCCGCATCAGGAATCTCACCTAGAGTAGGAGAGAAGCAGGTCTTGATCCAAGTACTTGTGTAGTTGTGTGTACAAATACCAAAAAAATTATTTCAGGTTTGGAGGCATTGTGCTGTATGCAAGGAGGTGAAACTCTTTTCAGGGTGTTTTCAACAACAGTTTAGAGGACCAATAATTCAGAGAAAGGAACAGATTTAATTCAAAGATTAATGTATTAATCTATGCTACCTGGTCTCAGGCTGCTAAGGGAGGAAAGTGTGTTGAACGTTGCTCCAGCGTTGTTGCTCCTGGAGACTTGACCTTGTGCCTGGCCACCTTGACTCTTCGTCTCTTCCGCCTGCTCATCAGCACTGTCCACCTCCATTTCTTCCTCCCCCTGTTCACTTCCCGCTCTGCTTATAACTTCCTCCTTGACTGCAACCACAGGTTGAAGTGGGGCATCTAGGAAACCCATATACAGAGAAGGATGAGCCAACAGGGTCACAGATCTCACAAACTTCCATTACATTTGAATTATAGCCATTAGGCTGATATTAAGGGTTGGGTGATATCATACTCTCTGTTACAGAAAACTCTAGCACAGTCAGATACCCTCATAGCACCTGCGTGCACTGATCAGCCAAAACATTAAAACCACTGACAGGTGAATTGAATAACACTGATCACCTCATTGCAATGCAATATTCTGCTGGGAAACCTTGGGCCCTGGCATTCATGTGGATGCCATTTGACATGAACCACCCACCCAAGCACCACTGCAGACCAAGTACACCCTCCCGAGACATCCCGTATGGTGCATTTTCCTGCTGAGGAAGCCACTGCCATTGGGGAGTGTTGGTGCCAGGACAGGGTGTACTTAGTCTGCAGTGGGTGGGTGGTGCGTATCAAGTGGCGCTGACATTAATGCCTGGACCCAAGGTTTTCCAGCAGAGCACTACACTGTAATAAGATGACAATGTTGTGCACTTCAACTGTCAGTGGTATTAATGTTTTGGCTGACTGGTGTATACCAGTGCTTCCCAAATGGTGCAGCCACGGGGTCCAGAGATTTCCCTTAGTCATTAGTTTGAGATCCACGCAGTTAAATATTCAGCGTCATACTTGCATTTGGACATGTCGTCAAACTAGTTAGCTGTCTCTGTCGAGTAGCTGTCCATTAGTCACTCACTCTACAGCAGGAAACTGCACATAAAAATAAAAGTTCTGTGACATAAATTCACTGTACTTAAAAATAAAGTGGGTTTTTTTTTTTTTACAAACTTGACACATTTGTGAGTCACTTGCGACCCATTCAGAATGGACCCGTGACCCACCAGTTGGGAATCACTGGTGTATACAATCTTAGGCTGCTGAGGTAGGCTGCTCTCTCTTATGGCACGAAAGACCCGGCATTAATTTCTACCAGTATATCTGCAGGCAATAATAACACAAGTCTGCCTTCAACTTTAGAAAATAGATCTTAGACACGGTCTGAGTGCTTAGAGTCCACAGTGACAGCCTGGGTGCATTTTAGCAAAACTGCAATGGTATGCCTCAAGTCAGATTTATGCTTTCCCATATTTAGTGACAAATGTTAAAACAACTTTCTAAACATTATTCTCATATTGCTAATGTGACAGCAGAGATGCCAGACAGTGAACTGCACAGTGTGCTGCACTGGTGGAATATCTGACCCACCTGATTTGATTTCCTGTTTGACTCCAGACTTCTCCAAATCCTCCTTGTATTCTTTCTTCAGCTGCTTCACAATCTTCTTGCTGTAGTTGGATTTCTTCACTCTGAACACCTCGGATCCTTCTGCTTACAAACAGGTGAGGGGAAAAGGTGAGAGGTGAATAAACTGAACCATGCACATCATCCAGGTGAAATTACTGACCATAGCCATGATTGCCGACAAGAAGCTTAATGAGTTAGCTGTGACGGTATATGCATTTACATATATGATTTTCGCATCCTAGCAAAAACAAAAAGTGTAACGTTAACTTACAGTATAACCTTTCAAAACAACAAGCTTGCTTTAGCTAACGTTAACCGGCTAGCTTAGCATTGGTGTACCAAGTTAGCTAGCTTACCTTCATCATCGACAAAACTCAGCAAACTGGCTTTCGTGGGTCCAGGCGCCGTAGCTATAGGGATAGCTGTCTCTTTGACTTTCTTTTCTTTCTTTACAGCTTTTACAGTGTTAGTGTTAGCCAAAAAGCCATTGCTGTAATAGTTATCCGTGCTGCTCTGCGCTCCGGTAACGCCGCTATTGGAAGTCTCCATAAACGGGATTTCCTCCACGGCGGGCCCGAAAGATGTCGGCAATATTGGCGGCTGCCGGCCCTCCTCCTGTTCTTCCTCATCGGAGTCATTCCTCCGTCGGAAGTTAGCTCTTTTCGCCTTTTTAAACATTGTGTTTCACCGCTAAATGCAACTGTGCATGCTCTTACATAGGACGCCTTAAAATTGTGCTTGGAGCAGAGGGAAATTATGCCCACACTACCAGTCAGCCATTTTCTGTCAGAAAGTACGTTTCTTCTTCGTTTTAAAAATTTGAAGCAGAGTACATACAACAGCGGTATAACACTGCCCCCAAGTGGTCAAAACTGGTACAGGTGACATGCACTTCCAAGAATAAATAGATAAATAAATAAATTAATTAAAAAAATAAATAAAAAACACAAGCAGGAATTGATATAAAATAATTCACATCAATTGTGACATCATTTGTTATAAAAGTGTCTATCAAACAGGAGGCTAAGGGACTGTTTTTTACTTACTTGGAGGTGTGACAAAGAAAATTGTATTTAATTTTGACCCTCCCTGAGGCTACAAATATGTTTTATTGAGCCACCTTACGAGTGACTGACAGAAAATGCACAACCCTCCCTCCAGCATACATTAGTAATTAGATTTTTTTTAAAAAAAAACTTGCCTTTTGATGTTTTAAAGTTAAAAGTCAATGATGAAAACCTGGAGTTGAAAGATGCCTTGTTTTTTCTTGTCTTGCATGCTTGTTAATTACTGTAAATGGTTTACTTTTGGCCAAATTTTGAATGAGATTTTTTAAAGAAATATCACTATTTTAAGCTCATATTTGGTAATGTCTTTTTTTTGTTTTTTCTGATGGAAGCATTCATCCCACATGATGTGTCCAAGGTCTGTCATAAAATCCAACGATAATTTCAGTTTTTATGATTTGATATAAAAAATGGTGTTATGCTGGTGATTTAAATAAACAAAAAGTATAAGAAACCTTCCGAACCCGCCTGATCTGAGGGCATGTTTTTGTTAAAAATCTGCACTAAATTAAATACAAAATATAACCATTTAAATTTGTATTTCCCCCTTCGAGCCAAAATAAAAACATTAGTCCCTCCCCAGTGCTTCAAAAATTATTTGATACACCTTCCTCTTTTTGCACCACCCCCTTAATCCTCATGAGTAAAGAACAGTCCCTAAGTATGAAAATTAAGTATTTTCCAAAGCCCGTGGTACAAATACACCATGGTTTCTGTTTGCTTATGTTTATCATTTGGTTTTATTATGTAAAACGTGTAAATGAAACAAGAAAGGCAAAGGAAACTACTTGTGACCCTCATGAGAACACTGGACAGTGCAATTAACCTCTATATCTTCATAAGCTTGTATATCTTGGTGATGGTAACTAGTGTTTTACTTGAGATTGCGGAAAGGAAATTATTAATATCCTGTCTACATAAACACTGAAATTGTGGTGGCTTGCATTTGTGTCTGAGCCATTGTGAGAACTCATAACAGTCACAACATAGAGCGTTTGACAGTGTAAAGACTGGTTATATTCTTATGAAGCTTCAGAAGTCAACTATTGTACCCAAGGTCAACGGAATTATTGATGACCGTGCAATAACATATGGGGTTGACTTTGACAGCCATGGAAAAATCAGAATAATATGACAGTTTGCAATAATGTGTTCTCACTGTAATGCATTCGTGGTTCATTTGTGTTTGTTAGTGAAGCCTGCCATGACAGGCTGTGCAGCATGTCCCCTTGTTTGATATCAAATTGCCATGACAGAGATCTCCAGAAAGTGCAAACTTTGCACTTAAAGTAACATTATCAACACAGTAACTTTCGGCATCTGTCATAGATATCCTCAGTCTTTTTTTTTTTAAAGATATTTTTGGGGGGAATTTTCAGCCTTTAATGGAGAGGACAGACAAGTGTGAAGGGGGGAGAGAGAGGAGGATGACATGCAGCAAAGGGCCATAGGCTGGACTCGAGCCCGGGCCGCTGCGGCAACAGCCTTGTACAGCCTTGGCGCCTGCTCTACCACTAAGCCACAGACGCCCCGATATCCTTAGTCTTGACCTAATAACACTAGACCTTTCAGCTTTTACGAACGACCCTGTTTGTAGGACAGTGGAGTACTTATCTATGAAATGAATAAAACTCATTCTGCATCCACATCAGCAAGGGCATAGGCTTTGCTTCAACATTAAACATATCAAGGGTGGTGGTCCTCTCAAGAAATGTTGAGACACCTAAAACATCTCATTTTCTGCATTCAGGGGCCTTTCTCTGCATCAGTGTATTGGTTGTAATGGTATTCCCTCTGAATATCAAAAAAGCCACTGAGCTGTAGGCACAGTAACTTCAATCTGTTTACTGAAAAGTTGAAATTACACTCAGTCACACGGTAGAAAAACTATGTGCTCCTGTGTCTTATGCATCTCTCTGCTCAACTAATCTGTACATGAAGTGAAGTTCAAAATTAAAGGGAGCGTCATCAACAAAATTAAACATACATGCATTTATTCCTTTTATACAATATCTGAAAATGAATTTTCTGTGATATTTAAATTAACAAATTATCTTCACACATTGTGGCTCTTACTGCCTGCATCAACCATAGTTGCTCCATCTTCCTTCCATTTTATGGCAGATGGCAACTATTGCTTTTGAGATTGTGCACTGCCACCACGGCCATAAAGATAGATAGATAGATAGATAGATAGATAGATAGATAGATAGATAGATATAGATAGATAGATAGATAATGCCAGTTAAAATTGTTTAAAAGACTTTCAACCATATGACCTTTCCACACCTCTTTTCATACAAATTCCCTTCCCTCAGAAATTGCCTCCTTTCATTTTAGCTCACTTTCATTCACCCCTCATTATCTCTGGGCTATTCCTTTCACTTGCCTACTTACCTGATGACAGCTTTCTGAAAAATAGTCTGGAGAAGATGAAAGATCCGAACACATAGCTCTAAATTGCACCTGATTGCCTGCAGTATATATGATGGCATGTTAAACATATTATGGACTGCGGAAGAGTTGAGAGGAGCATATGTCTCTCCTGATAGGAACAGATAATATGCATTCTGGACTACGACAGCATCCAGTTCCTTTAATAAATGCCAGACATGAGCTGCAGTTAGCGAGGGTCATTACAGAGCCATTACTTGACACGGTGTAGTGTGCGCTGTGGTAGTGATAATAACTGCTGAAATTAAAGTGTCACCACAGATGAAGCTGGAGTGATATGTTGTGATTAATTAACATCAAGATGACCCTTTGCCATTAAAATGATAATTGGAGATAAATATCTTCCCATTAATGGTAGCATTTAGTTTTAAAGTCCCAGAGCTCCCTTTTTGTCTCCATAGCACATACACACAGTCACACATTAGAGCAGAAAACTTATTTTTGATGCAGTGAAACTAATCTGGATATAGCTGCACATCCTCATATGTATAATAACTCCTCTGAATTTCATATTTGAAGGCCTGTCTTTTGGAGCCCGAAGATGAGTATAGTTTTGTATATGTACAGTGTTGAATAAAGACTATATTGTAACTCATCACCATGTTCAAGGTTGTAATAGGCCTGTAGCATTTTTACAGTATGGACCTTGACAATTTATAATTTGGAGCTTCATATAGTTGTACGGCTCTGGTTTTTGGGTACAGGTATTTGAATCAACTAATACTCTTCTTACTTCTGACAGTCAAAATCTTTTTCCCCCCAGTGATCAGATAAAATAGCTGAGTGATCAACAGAGATGTGGAACCAAGTCACATAACTCAGAATGGAGTCAAACGCGAGTAACAAATCTAACAAATCTTACCCCAAGTCCAAAATAAGTACGCTATTTAAAAGTTTGCCACATACAATTTCATAAATCAACTAATACTTACCGGTATTCATTCCCAGCAAGTCGACACATAGTTCCCCAAATCTACTTCGTTTGAACCAATCCAATCAAGTTGCAGGAGAGAACAATGAATGCTATGTTACTGAGCGCCAGTTGAGAAAAATGATGTCAAAGATCATTTCATTTGTGAGCAAAAACTATGTGGCAGTCATTAAAAAACACCTTGCAATATGTAAAACATGCAGGTCAAATGTTACAGATGGTGAAACAACAGCTACCAACTTTGTTTTTGACACTTTAAGCTGCAGAAAGAACAAAATCTAAAGGATAATATTCACATAGTTAGCAAGCTAATTGTGGCACTGGTTAATAGTGCTATGTGCTGTGGAAGTGCAGTGTCACAGTGTCAGCACCACTTTTTTAATAAAAGTTCAGTCGTACTTGTTTTAACAAGCTATTTCCAAAAAATACAAATTTTAATGGCTTTCATTCATTCATCTTCTAACCGCTTCATCCTCTTGAGGGTCGCGGGGGGACTGGAGCCTATCCCAGCTGACATCGGGCAAGAGGCAGGGTACACCCTGGACAGGTCGCCAGACTATCAGAAGGGCTCCCACGCCCGGGATCGAACCGGCAACCTTCTTGCTGTAAGACGACAGTGCCAACCACCACACCACCGTGCCGCCCTCATAAGTTTTGTGAATTTGATATATTATTTCTTTGTTGTTAAAATGGCATTACATTTGGTGAAGGGTGCATTATGACTTGTTCAGGACTCAAAATTCAAGGTTTAGGACTCTTTGACTTGACATGGGATTGTCAGTCCTGATTTAGGACTGGTATGGAAGGACTTGAGACCGACTTGTGACTTGGTCCCACCTCCTATCAGCAACGACTGGGCAGTCTTATCAGCTGAAACCAGGCTGGAAAGACTAAATGACCTGGCTTTGGTCCCATGAGTAATAACATTAAGTTAAAATGAGACACACAAACTGGACTGATAGTTCTGTGGTGTTTCAACCAAACCTGAGCATTAAATTCATCTAAATACCACTTGGGGGCACTGTAGCCCCTTGTAAGCAAAAGCCTGTTTCTTATTTGTGGCCAAGGTGCGCTCATAGTTCACTCATGTATAAATGCTAATGAAATACAATGACATTTCCTGATCCAGTGAATGTATCTGAAACAAGCCAGCATGAATATAGATGACATCAATACTGCTACTCAAAGGTTCATAAGGCTCATCAAATCACTCCTCTTATCGCTAAGAGGAAGCTGTCGCCGTGTGACCATTTCAGGTGATTATTTGTATAAGAAAAGCAATTTAATTTGTGTGAGACGTATATCATTATTTGCTGGCCGTTGTGTGTGTGCAGGGGACCGTGGTAAAAGGGAGCAGTCTTTCTTCTTTGAGGAGTGCAGCAGGAGTGATGCCACTTTAAATTGCCCCCGCAGGATACAGTAACTATAAAAGCAAAGTTATAGAAGCCAAGGTTTCATTTGCACTGATGGAACAAACATCAGGGTTGAATAACCCGGCTTATTAAATACACAGTGTGCGTGTCAAGAGGTAATGAAGATGGAATGAGAATGAAAAAAAAAGAGGCGCCGTAATGGAAGGACAAGAGGATCTGCACCTTCCACCTCTTACTGAGGACTTCCATTAATGCAAGGCTATGTATATTAGTTTCGACAAAATTAAGATGTCAAAATTCATCAGTTTTGAAAACAAACATTTCACCCCTTAAAGCACATGAATCATAAAACCATGTGCTCCTGCTTTCATGAATGCAATCATGTTCTCATAATAGAGGGAGTCCATTTTCTCTAAAGACAGAAATCTAATTTTGGAGCTCTTCATACATCCCAGTGCTCTCAGGTAATAGCGTCCTTTGAAGACAGAAGATTAATGTTGTGATACAAGCACACATGTAAAGCTGCAAAAAAAGACTACTGTGGATAACTAATTATACTTATCTCTAACAGGGGATCAGGATTCACTGAGGTAATTTCTGTTTAGACTCTCTGTATGTTTTGTGCTAGCCGAGTACATTATTCCTCCTCCAGCAGAGGAGGAATAACAAGTGCGTGTGTCGGGCTATACTGGCCAGTCTTACTATCAATCACTAAGACGAAATCAAGTAACTAACCGCCTCTGTTTCCAGGGACACAAGCTATTTGAACACAAATGGAGCCAAAAGCTCTGAAACAGCAATACACATTCGAAACACATGTGTGGACTGTCTGACAGTCATTTACCGAGCAGAGGGAGGAAAACAATGACATCCATTCTGTGTGTGTGTTTTGTGTGCATGTGCAAAGATGATCCATTTGAGTATGTGCAGTGGCGGATCCTCCTATAGGCGACATAGGCATTCAAATAAATCAAAGATAAAGGTGGAGTGGAGTGTATATGGAGAATATGGGAGTAAGAGAAAATGAAAAGGCAAGAGCCATCGGATTGCAAGAGGAGGACACAATTTGCAAATTTGCACATACTGTTGTTTGTTTAGGGCAAGGGTGCCAGATGTGCTAGGTCCAGCACTAAGCATGTGTGTCACTGCTAGTGTTTCTCCTCTGCCTTTTCTGGCTTCTTGTGTCACACAGCAGAGCTTTCTATATGTGGCGACGATCTAACTTGATTACGGTTTCGTAGATGTGTTTGTCTCAGGTGTTAACCTGCACTTGTGAATACTGCAGTGACCTCCAAGTGCCTCCTCCATGCATAACAATAAAAATTGACATTACCTGTTTCATGCTCCCTCTCAAATCCCTTTCCCCTCAGCTGCCGCCCTCCCCCTATTTCCATTTTATACTCTACCCATCTTTTAAGTGAAGCAGTTGTTTTTGTGTGCCGCATTGTAGGAGTGCAGATAGAATAGTGGCAAAGACTTTTTTTTCTTAAAGAAAGTATGGAGAAGAAAGTTGTCTCAAACTGCGGTGTCAGCAACATCACCTTTCCCTATCCTCCAACCCTCCTCCTCCTCCTCTCTCATCTATCACTCAAGGTAACATCAAAGCCTAATCACTGGGAGCCATAGTTACACATCCTGTCCAGGCAAGGAAACTCTGTCAGGACTTTTGCTCACATGTACATTTACGCACATCTCCTGCTTTGCATACGTGTATCTCAAAGCCTGTCCCTCTCTTGACAACTTCTCCCCCTCCCAGGAGCAGGCATTGGACTCGAATATATAGGATTCAAGAAAACTAGCATCTGTAACCCCTGACAAGGGAGAATCAGAAACACGCTTTCAGAGACTTACTTCCCCGCAGCACCTTAAAGCAAAGCGGATGGATAAAGTTGAGGAAGGGGGTGGAGGAGATGATGTGCCTGATTAAAGAGAACACAGAGAGAAAATTATGATATTTAAACCCACTTTGAAGCCTCAAACTGGTAAATAAATGATGTGCTCAAGAAGACTCAAGAAATGGCTGCGGCTCCTACACCTGCGGCTCAATGCTTAAATATTCATTTCCTGTCATAGTCACAAACACTTGAGTACGTGCATAGCTTATAAGAGTGAGTGTGTGTTAAAGATGCATGTTGAATTAGAAAGCTGCGCGCACCGAGAGATGTTGCTCACAAACCGCTGTCTTCAAGTGCAAGTGGAAGAGAAGAAGAAGAAGAGAAGGGAGAGAATTCAGGATTTATTTTCCTCCTTAATGATCTACTCAAACATCCTCCAAACCCTCTCATCAGCGGACAGCACAGCGGAGAAGAAGCGAAAGCCCTCCGTGCTTTTCATCCGCTCTCTTACTATTCTTTCATCCCTGCAATGCTCATAATGGTCCTGAGATTAGTGCTGGATGTGTTAACTAAACTTCTCATTTGGCAGAAACGGAGGGTGAGAAGACTCTCTGTTTGAGAGAATTACTGCAGGGAAAAATGAAAAGAGAGAATTTTCAATGCGGATGTTTAGAAGATGAAAGGGGGGCTAATTCAGGGAGGAATTTCAACAACATTTTTAGTATAAACTAAAGTAATAAGTATGTCATTGTATCCAATTGCACACATTCAGAAACATACACACTTCCAGCAGCAGATGTTCCCACTCGACGCTGGCCAAACAGAGCGCTAAATAAATGCAATGAGTAAGTTTCGATGATTCCAGACAATAGATTTGAATTCAATTTAGTTCATTGTTCTGGGGCTGACAATGTGGAAGAGTACAAATCAACCTGATGCAGAAAAAACTGACTCATCTCCATGTCATTAAAATAACTATTTGACTAGTTTAGCCCACACAAAGTACACAAGTACACACACTCTTTCTCAACACTTCTCCACTCCACTCTTCATCACTGTCAGCTGATTAATCATTGTATCTGACTGCTCATTAGACCATCTCTTTTAAAACTGCTTGACCTTGTATCGAGTTTTATCCCCTCTCATCTCTTCATTCCGCATTTCTTTCTCCGAATTTGCCCCTTTTCTCCGTCTCTTCATTTCCTAGGCAGCGTATGTTTCAGACAGTCCTTCGGGGGCTTTTCTCTTCCGTCAGCCTGAGTACAGATATTTCAGCACCTTGATTTCAGAGTAATTACATAGGGATAAATGATGACTCTCCCTGCATGCATTTCTCCCCTTTTTCTGTCAACCCATCAGGAACAGGACCTGGGGCACAGCAATCACTCACTACCACTCTGCAGGAGGGAGTTCGAATCTCCTAAAAGTTTACGCATAAAGACAAAGAGAATTTTTTTTATCTTGATTTCAGAGTAATTACGTCAGAATAACTCTCCTGAATGCATTCGCCCATTTCTTTCTCTCAGGATGACAGTAACAGGACCTGGGGAACGGCAATCACTTGCTGGTGCTCTGTGGGAGGGTGTTACAACCTTTCAAAAGTTTACACATTAAATTTTTTTCTTAGCGTTTGACTTTTTGAATCTCTATTTATACAGGGGCTTTAGCTGAGCATGCATGCTATTTTTCAGCACCATACTGTGTCACATTCATACAGTTATATAGATTCCCACCTGGGAGTTGCCAAGGGCAACCACATTCAGCCGTTTGCTACCAAGCAGCTCCACTAGAACAACTGCGGATTGCTCATAGGTACTTCAATAATAGCTGTAGAGGGACAGCTCATTTACACCTGACCCAGATTTTCTTACCTGCTCCTCGGTTTCTATCCTGAAGTCTTGTAACAAAAGTACACTTTTCTAAGCTTAAGGATACTTTTTTATTATTCCCAAGGTCCTGTGGTTTAAAATTTATGTCACAACAGAGAATTTCTTAATCAAATTTGGTATGTGTGTCTGAGTACAACCAAAGAATATCAACTGAGGGGCTTTCACACCAGCCCTTTGATACAAGATTACCTTTATGTGATTCCTGTCACCTTTACAGAGTACTTGTTCTTCTTGAAGTCCAAGGGCAATGTGAAGTATATCAGTGAAGAGCATCAAAAGCCAGCCTGATCTTATGTTTGATATCCAGTAGGTTAATAATAACAACTTGAGATTCTGAGCAGGTGCGGGACATCTATGAGTGATGCATTTGGCCCATTGTAGGGGGAAAAAAGAGTCCTGTGAGGGAATTTACAATGAATTCAGGAAACAAATAACAGCCACTTCATAGATCTCTTCTCAGGGACACATCCAAGCTCACCAGGGTTAGAAGCCCACTGCTGCCCCAGCAGAAGGCCTCACACCAGGGCCTTGATTTAATCACTGCCCAGCAAGGGGAGAGGCCAAGCAGGCAACAAAGCTGCTCTCCAGCCTTCCATCCTCCTGCCATCAATGCTCCCTGTAGGTTGACCCAGGAGAGGCCATCCCTCACCCTCCACTCTCCACCAGGGTCGTTTGAAGATGAGAGGAACTGAGTGTGAGTGGGAGGGACGGCCAAGAGGAGGAGAGGTAGATGAAACCCTGGTTGTTCTCTTTGAACTGCTAATCACTGTGTTTAAAGCTGACCTCGCTTCCTGTCTCTCTTTCTGTGTTTGGCTCATTAAAATATGTACCCTGATAAAGGGTCCAGATGGGAGTTCACCATGAACCACGAATCCTACCTCAGTTCCAGTCAAGCACAAACGCTTCATTTTCTCCCACAAAGATGAAATAATAAACTAGAAAGGAACTGTGAGAGTGCAGACCGCCGCCAAGGCCAATAGACAAGTCTTCTGTGATATGCAAATCTGCAAGCACAACCACTATATATGTCTGGATAGATTTCCAAAACAAATAGAACTAGGGGATAGAAGATCTGAATGACACGTACTCCCATGAAACCACTGTCTCCAAGTGTGCCATAATGGCCGCTTTCTGTGTGAAGTTTGAGCAACTACATGTGAAGGCTACCCCAGAGGACTGCTGGTTACCCTTAATGTGGAGTGGAGTCATTGTTTTTCTACAATTGGCTATGTATTTTTCTCATGATTGAACTTTACTACCATCTACTGGATTATAAAGGAACACTTCATCCCCCAAATGACCATTTGTTGGTCAGTTGCTCACCCCTTGTCACATTAAATTCATGACAAGTCATAGTCGACCACGTTTCACAACTGCAACACCATATCAAAACATCTGCTTACAAACTCTCAGACAACTCGTACAGTATAATCCAAGTCTCATTTATCTAGTCGTTTGCTCAGTACTAGTCAAACGGCCCTCCTTCCCAATGGAAACTGAACCAAAGTGAAACTTATGTTCTCTTCAAAGCCAGACTCCACTGACAAAAACAATAATTTTACCTCTCGGAACACGGGAGGCTATCACTGCCTCCTTTGGTACTTTGTGTTATTGTGTTGTTTGTGAATCTGAACTAACCCTTTAAAATATCAAAGTCACACATACACACATACACCAACACATTCTAACTCCGACCTTGTCACATATCACCGTTTGGTCATGGGCTTTCCACATCGAGATATAATGTACAAGGTACCCTGGATGCGTTGGTTGTTGACGTTCTGGGACTCTGTGTCGACTTCAGTCTGTCACATGCATTGTCTGTTTTCAAAATACATCTCTGTTTCACAGGAAATGTACAGTTTGCATACAGTCTCTTTCGAAATAAACGCACTACGCTGGTGCAACACCGTAAATTGAAGTTTTTTTCCTTCAACAACAATTCACATGGTTACGTTTAGCCAACACATGCATGTAAATGTGTTTAGGAAAAAGAACAGGGTATGGCTTTATAATCTTACAGAAGCAAACACTGGCCTCCCAAGCGAAGGTTGTTGGAAACATCCACCACCCCTCCCACCCATCCTACTCGGACTTCCGCCCCCTTAATTTTCGTTGTACGTAGTTCCGCCGCGTTTCCCCCTAAAGCTGCCGGGTGCTACTAAACAATAAAGGTGACCAGCCGTGTGTCTCGCTGACGTGAAAGGACAGCTTTTTTTCATTGGTGTCTGACACCGGAGGTCACTGGTCAAGCACCAGTTTTCGACGACTTTGGAGTGAGACCGGGTTGCACACAGACACACATACACACACACACACACACAAAGCAATTAAGGCAGTGGTAGACCAGCAGCTCTCGTGTTCAGCAAAGTAAAAATACTGCTTTTTTTGTTTGTTTTTTTCAGTGGAGAAAATAGTTAAGAAACAGATAGATATGGCATATGACTGGATAAATGAGACTCAGATTATACTGCACGACTTGTGTTTGAGTTTTTAAAGGATTTTTGAAGACAGTTTTGCTGTTGTCAAGCACAGACCCCTATGACTTCAGTTCATCAGTTCATTTTTGATTTCTTTGTTTACCCAAGGCATGCAAGAGAAACACCAAATCCAATTCAACACAGGGTGAGCAAGTGATATTCCAATGATCATTTGGGGAGTGAAGTATTCCTTTAAGATATATATTCCACAAGGCGAAATACCCTATCCTGCAATGTTAACAAAAGGAACAAATAATTTGTGAGGAGGCCCCATGATTGGGTCCACTCCAAAATCTGTTCCTGCTTGGCCCATGTTACACCCTTCCTCCAAGAGTTCTATAATCCTGCTGACAGACAAACCAACAAACAGACCAAAATGCAAACATAGCTGCCTTTGGTGGAGGTAATAACCAGGGGAGAACTGCATGGTGATTTGAACTTGAATGAGAGATGTTTAATAATCCACACATACACTTATTTACTATTTCATCAATAATCCATCAATATGGATGGAATCCTGCAGCTGTTGTTCAACCTTGAGGAAACGGTGAAGTAGAAAGGTTGAGGGGGTTGACAATGAGATCAGAGGTTTTCAATAGGACCTGTACACACTTGGCAATAAAATGTTTCTCGGGTGATGTCACCCTGAGTGGTTCCTCAGGCAAACTGTATTGTGGATACACTGAGATTGCACCACCCAATCAATATTCAAGGTAGTTAGGGTCACGGGTCTGGAGAAAATGCCAAATCTCTGACACATTTTTAAAGTTGGTACGAAATAGTTGCTGCAGTTTTTTTTCTACAATTATGGCCAAATATGTGCTTTTTATGTTAACCAAATTTGTGCTGTAAAAATCAATTTTTGTTATATTTTTGTTTCAACATTTGTCCACACTAGCATCTTATGTTGTTTTTGTAAAGATCTCCATTCACACTGAAATGCCAAAACAATATTGAGAACAGCCAAATCTCTTTTTCTTCCTGCTCTTTCAGTGCACAGACAAATTGTGCATAACAGCCAACATGTAAGAAGTGAAACAGTCTGGAGAGCATCTTTGAAAAGCTCCATGTTTGCTTTTGAAAAATGTTGGCTTTGTGTGGATGGAAGGCCAAAACGAAGTATAAAAGATGTGTTTTCAGATTTAGCTGGTTTATTGTGGAGGAGGCCTGAGACACATTCTAATGCAAGGTGTGAACTACAGTCCATGTCTACTGGATCTTGATCCAATTTGGATACATTTGCAGTGAATATACTAGGTCTGAACAAGCCCACAGAGACTGCAGGGAGTAGACAAGGTGGGGCGTGGAAGGAGGGCATGATGAGGCGGAGGAGAGAAGGAGAGTTGGGTAGCTGGGGATCAATCAATCAATCGCTCCTGTTGGTTTATATTGACTCTGCAGTCCCACTGGGCTACCACGGTCAATGTGCTTTCAGGCATTTTGCGTTGGTCGATGAAGGAGCGTGCCTGGCTTAACACTCACCTTTTATAGGAATGCGTGTACGTGTGTTTGTGTAATATATTAGATGATTTTATGCCGGGTGTATCGACAGGTTTTTATAAATTTATGTCACGTGGAAAGTGCGGACATTAGTCTATGATAAGTGAATACATGTTTTAGAAATTACAACACATAAATCTAAGGTATCAACATAACCACAGCCGCTGGGCTTCAGACCTCGCCATGTGTTGAAGAGTGGGCTCTTTTTTTTTTTTAATTTGTTGACCTTGCTACCAACCTGGCTTGTTCCCAATGGCAGCTTCCCAAAAACTAACAGGATCAAGGTTGACTTTGGCCTATCGACTGTGCTTGGCATTCATTCTGTCATATAAATGGGTGATGAAAAACTATCTACACCACACGGTACAAATATCTGTGTAACCTCTTAGTTTACACTGATAGATAAAGATTTACTGTTCTAAGTGCTTTGATCAATTGTTTGGACGTCAGCAGATTCAATAGAAAAGGCCTTTGTGTTTTAGGCACTGATGGTAAACACTTTTCTCAAATGAGTCAAGAATGAAAATTGCTTTCTTGGTGTTCAAAGTTGCAATGCCTTGAGTTTTATTTGTTGAAATGGTTTTCAAATAGGGGTGGGGAATTGGATTGGTGGCTAATATGTCTGTTTTTGGGATAATCCAGTGAATTAAATACATGAAAAATCATATAATTTGCTTGTCTAAATGCACAGTACCTGTATAAGGAGACAAGGTATTTGATGTTGATATTGATATTCATTTTGAATGTGTTAAAAAAAGAAAAGACATGAACATACAAACAAGCAGACAGACAGAATAGCATAATGAAGAGCAATTGTCAGTGTATAATAAGTTTCATCATAGAAACCCAGCGCTTGAGCAGTGACGTCAGACACTGATGAAAGAAGCCATCCTTTAATGTCGGCAATGATACGTGGCTGGTCGCCATTATAGTTTAACAGCAATTGGTGGTGTCAGGGGTCAGACAAACACCAACTTTCACCCAGGAGAGCGGTGTTTGCGTCCCGTAAGATTCTAAAGCCAAACCCTGTTCTTTCTTCCTAAACCTAACCATGCGTTTTTGTTGCCTAAACCCAAACATGTGCATTAGTTGTTGCAGGAAAAAAGACATCAATTTGTGGTGTTGTACCAACGTAGTGCGTTTATTTTGAAGGAGACTATGTAAACTGAAAATTTCCTGTGAAAACGGAAGTGTATTTTGAAAGAGGACAATTCATGTAACAGGCATAACTTGACACGGCGTCCCAGAACGTCAACAACCAACGCACCCAGGGATAGATAGATAGATAGATAGATAGATAGATAGATAGATAGATAGATAGATAGATATTTTGAAATAAATGTCATATTTATTTAAACCATCACTTCTTGCATTCATAATCAGTGAAATATTGTTATTCAAACAGACAACAGACTGGTAACAGTTAAAAACATAAGATCCAATGGGTACAGCTTGAATGGTGAGTCACTGACACTGATGATGGTGAGCATACTCTTCTCACTCCCACTCAGCTCATGAGAGAATTTAATTGAGCACAAATGCATACTGTCTGTGTGTGTACAGACACACATGTAGATGCACTGTATGCACAAAATGTGTGAAGTAATACCCATGCGGATCAAAGCAAATAAGAGCTCTGTAAATAGATAAATAAATAGATCAAGTGGGAAAAAAACACAACATATAGAAACCTTACAAGGAGCTCTGATCTGTTCACAAGAGGAAAAAGTCAAATGCAGATCTTGAGCATAATAACAAATGGATAAAAATAGAGACAAATAGGCAAACAGAAGTCAGGCACTGTTTATCTTTTCCTTTTCTCCAACAGTCTGTGTGTTGGTGTATGTTCATTTAGCTCAACAGAAATATTGAATTTACACTCAATTAAAACTTCATTTAACTTCACTCCAGTCTGATCAAAGGTTCCATCTGGGTTAGGCTGTCACATCACAGGCACTGGCACTCAATAATTACTGAACTTTTTCCAGGAAAGTCAATTTACAGATGTCACCATTAGTCACTGTAACTCACAGTGACTGATCTTTTAAAAGCATTTTAACTGAATAGAAGTCAGCAAGGCTGTAAGATAACTGTTGTCCTTGTCTGACTGATTCCCAGAACAGGTGTTTATGCAACTTTACAGACAAGGTCCTTTAACTGAGAACTTCATCAGGCAGTCACTTGCTTTGTGCTGTTGCTCTGCGTGGTCTATCACTCATTTAATGCTTCAATTACTGATATTAAAAAGAAAAAATCAGATGCCCGAGCCATGAACACATACTCTGAAGAGAAACCCCAGACAAATGCCTCATTTCCACTTACGTATGTGTACTGAGATGAGTCAACCGGAAGTCCATTCATTCCTATGGGAATCTCCGTGATATTCGATGTGTCTGCGATACTCCTCCCCTAATATTTCAGTCCAGAATTTGCCTCGAGTATGTTCAAAAGATTGAACTTTTGATTTCGGAGAAACCATATGACTGTGTGCTAGCTTTGCTAACAGGCTGCTAACTGGCTAACAGGCTATTTTCTTCAGTTCAGTAGCCTGTGTTGGTTTTCAAGTGAGTTTGTATGATTAAAAAGAACTTAATCATCTAGTTCGTCTTTTTAATTGAATGTTTCACAAACAGATTTCCGCACACTTACATCTATGCAGTATTTCACTTTAATGTTGAGCTTCCAGTCTATTAGACCTTCATCAGATCATAAAACTAACCGAATATTTCACGTAACATGTCACGTACCTGGCAGGTCCTGTTTTTGTCCCGCTAATGTTGCAAACAAGTATTCCAAACAACTGGATGGTGAAAAACAGACAAAATTAGCCTCCCCCTATGGCTACAGGTAGTTTCAGGTTTCTATCCATCTGTAAAGAAATGCACTTCCTTGTGTTGGACACTAGAGGCATCATCCATATATTTACGGATCTGCAGACACCAGTCACATTATGTAAGTGGAAACAAGGCGTAGAGGGAGCTTGAGTGGGAGAGTAATGTAAAGAGAGGAAGGTGGCCTTAGGTGAAGATTTTCTCTGAAATGAAGACATGGATGGGCTTAAGGAGAGCTCCTTTGTCGGCCATCTTCGTGGTCATTAGAAGTTATTCTTCTTCATGCTGTTTACAAACAAAATCCTTCTGAGCAGCTTATTCCTCTCTGAGTATAATATTTGTTCTCATTCTTTATCCCCTTAAGTAAATGATAAAAAGACTTTGGATACACATTTTTAGTTAACGGCCAATTGTGCCACAGTGTGTAATAGTAGGACATGTAACCACAGTAATCTATTTTCATGCCTGAGTGTGTATGTGTGGATGAACATCCATGGTATTTGTTGGAAATAGATTGTAAGACTACTACATTTTTTTTAACACAACCGGTCATCAATCATCTAAATGATGTGACGCCATGAGCAGGTACTGACAGGCTGCGAGTGATGGATGATTGACAGCCGATGATTACCTGAGCTGAGGGGTGTTTCTGGTCCCGAGGGTAAACCTCTCTGGGGCTCTTACCCTGTTGGTTCAGATTGCAAGATGACTTGAGATGGACTGAGAGGAAAATAAATTTACACTAAATAAATCAAAATCAGCTGTCAGAAATGATCAACTGTGTCCATCACCCATGACTACATACATTTGCAAGCAACAACAACATTTGTGTCTTTTAGTAGATCACATTATTAACTGTTAACTCTTAATGAGCATGTATGTCTAAATTTAGAGGTCTGAACCATGACTGCATGATTCACTGTTTAAAAAGCCAAATCTAGCTTAACAGGACATTAGCAGCGTGCTGTGAAAAGGGTGAACAGCAATAAATAAAGATTTACTTCCTATTCGCACTTAAAGAACAGTGCACACATGAGTCATTGCACAATTAACACAGTAGTTTTTTCCACATTTAAACTCTCGTCTATTTAAAGCTGATTGAACACATTTTAGAATCATTTTAGCCAGTTCAATTATAATTGTTGAAATAACACATAATGAATATAATTATGTTGATGACTGGATGTGGGCTGGGATGACTGCTGAACATACCATTTTAGACCATTTTATTTATGAAATGCGTCACCACTGAAGGTGCGCCTTCCTCTTTGCACAGGTTTCAACCTTACGCTGAATGTATTTAACCTATGGATAGATTACTCATTTGGCCTACGGGGCACAGGCCCAGGGGCCCAAAGTGTCCCCTTAGCCTTCACCTGCAAAATGTCACTCAAATCACATGTAATGACCAGAAAGAGACTCAAAAACACCACAAAGAGATGCAAATGAACTGCAAAGAGACAAAGTAACTACAAAAAAGAGACACTACATGATCTCAAAAAGACACAAAATCACTACAAAGTGACACGAAAAACAAAAAAAAAGGACACAAAATGATAATAAAAGAGACACTATATAACTTCCAAAAGGGGGCAACACATCACATCACATTCTAGCTTTTCACTTTTAAGTACATTTAAGAGTAACATAATAGAGACAGTACAGTGTTTGACATTGATTGTACCCACACACAGCAGTCCAGCAACAGTTTCTGCTGGGGTACGGCCACAGCACTTGCACAAACCACACGTAGAACTGCAGGATACCTTAATACTAGAACGGGTAGTGATGACAATGGCAATATGTTAAGTTTATTTATGATTATGATTACAGTTACTAATGACTGTGTCACACTGTGGTGCATGGTTGCCTTTTAAAAATGTAAAGAGCATTCATTTATTACCCTGGTCACAGGGGTGCTGGAGCAAATTCCAGCTGTTGTTGGGCAAAAGCCAGAGTACACGTTAGACAGGTTGCCAAAAAAGAACAAGGCAAGCACACAGAGACAGACAACTATTCAAACTCACATTCACGGGCAATTTAGACATATCGATTAACCTGGCCTGCATGTCTTTGAACTGTGGGATGAAGCTGGAGTACCTGGTAAAAAACATTTTTGACACAGTGAGAACATGCAAACTCCACACAGACGGGCCCCAGCTGGCCGGCGGATACAAACCCAGAACACTCGTGCTAACCCAGCACCACCGTGCTGCCCTGTAAAGAGCATATATATTCTTAAAAAGCACACTTAGTGTCAGATATTACCTCAGTTCTCTGAAATCAGGGAGCTTTATATCTTTGATTCACTGTAAACACTGACAGTCCTTTTAGAGCTCAGGCAATCAATTCTGAAGTGACAGAATGCAGAACCAAAAGCCAGCAGTGCGGCAAATGTCGGTAGGAAGTGGCACACTTCAGAGCGGCAGAGTGGGGGTTTGGTTTTACAGGAGCAGCTTCATACTTTGTAATGTGTGGTTTTTCCACCACCCAATTTGCTGAGCATCTCTGACTCCGTGACCCTTCCTTTATTAAGAGTCTGAGCGGTGTAAGAGTGGACAATGTTTCTTTGAGCTGGCAGGACCACTCAATAGACTCAAGGTAATAAAAACGAGTTTGAGAGAAAGGCTGAAAACAAGGAGAGAGAGCTGGATTGAGTTGAGTTGAGCAGCAGCGGGTGGACTGGCCAAAAAAGTGAAAAGACTTTCTATCTGACAGGTTATTGATTGGCTCAAACTTCCCAAAAGGACCCTGGAAGACTTTTAAAGAAAGAAACGGATGCTCAAGCAACACCCTCCTTTTCAATCTCGTCTTCTATCCTTTTTCCTCTTCAACACTTGACATTATTTGAAATCTTGATGGTATTTGAGATCGTTAGAAAAGTGTCGATCAATTGAATGAACAAGAAGAAAGAACTGACGCTGTAAGACAGCACAGTTTTCCACTAACACGTCTTTATTATTAACAAATAAAGCACACATTACCAAAGGGCTGACCTGATGTACAGAAAAATATGCAACTTCCTCCAACAGCATGTCAAAATAATAGCATAGTGTTAAATTGGTGCATCTTGTTTAATCGTGTACCGCAGTTTAAACATTATATATTAAAGGAACAAGCATGTTGTAGACAAAAGCTGAAGTAATATATACATTTACAGCAAGAAAAAAAGGACCATCCCCTTCTCTACCAAAAAGCAGACCTTACCTTCACCCAAAAGGAAAAATTATAATGCTCTCCCTTTTTTCTGAACTCTTCTCACCCCCTAATAATTTTTTGTGCAGTCCCTAAGTGTGAATTAAAAAAATGACATGTAAATTTCATTTGTCTTTCCAATATAAAAAATCTCACTTTAATTTCTGACACACTGAGACTCAACTGTTGATCTGTTTCATTTGCAAGATATGGTGTCTTTGCTATTCTTTTTTGGCTTTCTTCAAGCTCTGTGCAGATCTCTTATTTTGAATAGCATGTGCAGTCATTGGATAGGAAATGCTCGTATCATTTCAAAGCTGCCATGAAATGAAAGGTCTTCAGGAGGCTGCTGAGTGCGGCCCCTGAAGACTGATGAGAATGACCGTTGTTGACCTTTAGGATTTTGACAGAGTCATGAAACTTTATTTCCCAAGAGGCACAGAGAGGATTCCAAACTGTCACAAGCTACGTTTTTTTCTCTGTGGAGACGACTTCATATCGTTGAAGCCAAATGAAAAGCCAGGGACCTGTATTAGGTCGTCTGCAGCACAGTCGCACATTTTTTAATTGGAAAGGTTCAAGTGCAAAGCAGCTTGGTCCCTACTGCTACTCAGTGTGCAGTGGTGACATGCATTAAATGCATTAAGCTTTTTTTTTTTTTTTTCAAATAATTATTTCCCACAATAACTTATTATGGACATAACAATCTTCCAAATAAAGCTTTGGAATAAGTAGGATTTGCACATATAAACTGTATATTTAATGCACTGCTCATAAAATGCACTGACACATACATGTAAATGTCCAAACATACAGTACACGCTGTGAGTCCATTACGATTCTGTTATTACCTTTCCTACAGTCCCCACACAGTTTCCACAAATCCATTTCCTCATGACATATTTCAATTAATCTGCTCACAATATGATTGTGTGTGTGCGCTCCTGTGTGCGTTTGTGCGTGTGTGTGTGTGTGTGTGTGTGTAATGTGTATTTTTCATGTGTTCTGAAATTATAAATAGCAAGAAATTAAGTTGTGAAATTGAAAACATTTTCTATTTCTAGTTAGAAATTGTGAATATGAAAGGCATGTAAGAAGCCTTTGGCTTATTTATGAAATGAGTCATCACTGAAGGTCCGCCTTCCTCTGTGTGCAGGTTTCAACCTCAGTCTGAATGTATTCCATCTATGGATGGATTACTCAGTGGGCCTACGGGGCACAGACCCAGGGGCTCAATGTGACAGGGGTCCCCTTGGCCTTCACCTTCAAAATGTCACTCACATTTACATGTACCAACCACAAAGAGACACAAACACATGACAAATAGATGCAAGTCTATGACGAAATGTCGCTATGTGATGAGGTCAGAGTGAGAATGTGTTTCACAAAACAACTACAGAAACTTCTACAACAGAAAAAGAGGCAGAACCAGCACAAAGTCTAGGTGTTTTGTTATGTCCGAGAGGCGATGGGGCCTTTTGTGCCCAGGGGCCGATTGTCTAATGATCCACCCATTATTCCACCTTGTATTACTGTGTACTTCTGGCAGTTTCACATTAACATACCAGACAAGTAAGAATGTTTCAGCCTTGGTGCTCTTCCTCAGACAGCCACGCCAGGTTTTGTAGCATCTCTAGAGATGAAGGGAAGTAGGAACAGACATCACTGTTAACCACACCCATGACACAAACGCAAGTATTTAGGGTCTTTTTCTTTTTGCTTCAGGACTTTAACTACACACTGTCATGTCCATTCACACCCCCCATCCCTGCAAACTCTCAGGTGAGTCCCAGTGGGATTGGTGAGAGAAAAAAGCACAACAGAAGAGACTAGAGTATAGAGTAATATAAAAAAAGGCTTATCACTGAATGAAAGATGTGAAGCTTCTTTTTGAGACTGAGCAGTCTATCGGTGCCAGTCCCAGACCACTGAGGTACTTTCATTCCTGAGACCTCCGACACAAGTCCCAGCTCTTGTTTATTGTTGTGCTACAGTATATGATTAAAAGTACAATTTCTGATACGGCTCGATTTCTGAGCTGCCGAGCGGATTGTTTTGAGTCAAAAAGGTCAGCCTTCCCTTTAGCCTATGATTAATGGTGCGGCTTGTTTTCTGAACAGCTAACAAGTCCAAGAAGAAAGTTGAAAAGTATTAAATAAAATCACATGAACTAAGTATAGGCCTATATAGATCGCCACTGGTGGTATAATGTTGTTTTGAAAGTATAATGTACTTCCTCTTGATGCTGAGAGTGGGTGTACAGTAGTTTGTTTCTGAGGTGTCAAAGACATAAATCAATAAAACATTTGTGAATTCCCCAGATGAAAACAATCCTAATGAAACATCCAAGCCTGGCTTTAACATGAAGCCTTATAGGAATAGCATCAAAGATAGTATATATGTAAATGAAATGCTTGCATGGGTGAATGCGGTTGCGTCAGCATACTTTATGAGTGCTCTCTTTGATCGTTCATGAAAAAAAAAATTGTACTAAAACATCATCCATCTCCTCTGATTAGAGCTTTGTGTGGCAGCGTGCATGCATGGCGCGTATGCACACACAACCCACGCTCGCAAACACACATGCACAGATGTACACTCACAGACATACACACCCGATTCTCTCCACCTCACAAAAACATGTCCTAACTCAACTTATCTCACAACTCATCCATAATCAAAACTGACACTCCTTGCCTCCACCCCCCCTCCATCCCCTTTTCCCACCTACCCCCCTTCTGTTCTCACATCCCACAATACCAGGCTGCTGAACACCAGACTCTCCCTGTAAGCCCCAGGCCAATTAGTGTGGTGTTGCAGCATTGTTATCTGCCTGTCATGGTGGGTTTCTCCTGCCTCCTCTCTGTTTGTGGAAACACAAACTGCTGCTGCTGCTGCCGATGGGCCACAGGCGGCGTGAGAGCCAGAGAGGAGATGGATGAGGAGAGGAAGAAAATAAAGGAATGTGTGAGGAATGGGAGAAATCATCCGATTTAAGACGGGGTGACGTTTTAAAATGACTCAAGTTACTAACTAATATTTTGCACAATGTTGTATTCACACACGGTCTCTTTCTCAGCTTCCGTACACATCATGAGAAAGCACAGCACAGAGGCAAAGAAAAGGTTACTTCCCAGATGAGGGGCCTTTAAAGCATCTTTCTCTCTATTATCATCGCATCACACAAGATAGATAATCATCATGTTGTGGGATGGAGAATGAGGAGACAGAGGAGGAGGGATGTTACAGTCGAGGGTTGTGGAGTCATTTTTAGTCATATACACAATCTGGCCTGCACAAAGATGAGTTCAATTGTGTGTACATATGACTGTAGTGGTTAAAAAAAGCTTGGGTAAACCCTTGCTCTGTTTCTCTATGGATGGATGGATGGATCTTCACATAGAAAAGTGAACAGCTTCACCTGTAGATGGTGTTTTGTGTGTCTAAACTGATCATCATCTGTCAGCTTTGCTGCCAATAGCAGTTCAAACAGGAGGGACATGTTCTGAGAGAAAAGAGTATTTATTTACATGTGCACATAAGAATAAAATAGAATAGAAAGACCTTTATTCATCCCTGAAGGGAAATTCAGCCGTCCAGCAGCTCATAAAAGACAAAGAACTACAACCACACTTGGTACACAGTGGTATTAAAATAGATGTTAAATAAAATAAGTTAAAATAAGTGCATAAACAGAAATTAAATTAAAATAAAATTGTCCATTTCACAGTGCAGCCAGAGCGTGTGTGACTGGATTCAGGAGGTGTTGAAAAGTCTTATTGCCGTGGGGACAAATGATCTCCTGAAACGCTCTGTTCTGCAATGCAATGAGATGAGCCGACTGCTGCAGCTGCTCCTCTGTTGCTCCAGGAAGCTGTGCAGAGGGTGTCTGCTATTGTCCATTATAGCTTTCAGTTTGTTCAATGTGTCCCTCTCCACCACAGTTCTTAGTGGGTCCAGTCTCCTGCTGAGTGTGAGAAATGTAAAAGTCTTTGGTGATTAGACCCCATCATGATGCAATCTATTCCAGGAGGGTGGTAAAGACGTAGTAGATTAGGGAAGACTCCTGTGGAGTCTAGATGTCAGTGGTGGTAATGGTGGTGAGATGAGATGAAGAGGGAGCTGAGGATCTGGATGTAAAGACGAATGGGCTTTTGATGAGCTCGTCCTGGGCTCTGGATAAGGTGACTGGAGGTGAATAGGGTGGAAGAGGGCGTGACAGTTCTGCCTAAAATGACAGCTGACAGGAGCAGAGAGGAGAACAGATTTAAAGTTTGGCTGCAGCAACATGAATGGCTGACAGGGAGAGGGAACACCCATAGTCAGCTCATTGTTGGAAGCAGTGGGAGTGGGATAGAGAGAGAATTGTAAATGGATAGAGCATAAAGACTTACTTAACTTACGCTGAGCTTCATTATAAACAACAGCATGAAAAAAAACAAAATATAGTTGTCATGTAATGCAAGTGCTATTAAAAGATATGTCAGCTGTTTTACAGCTGGCTCAAATCTTGTGTGTTGAATTTAGTCTGTGGTTGGCAGTTGTTTACATTTAGATTACACCAATGCCTTTAAAACCACTTACCAAATTCATCCGACGCAGTTTTTTCTGTCTCTTCATGTCTCTCCGTCCCCTGATACCTGGGCTCTTTCTGGATCAGTTACTATGTCTTTTCCTTGAGCAGTGTTTTCCTTTTTATCTTCTTTATTTTCCTCCATGTTTGTTGTCATCTTTTCCTTTGCTTGCTGCATATCCTGACAGTGCATGCGCTCACTTCAACTTACATAGTTTTAATCACAGCAACTGTAGATGAAAAACATAAAAGCATAATGTTAACTCTCAAGCTACCTTATTGTACAGCAACAAGCTAACTATGGTTAAAACAATATTAATTAACTTATTTTAGCATGAATGCAATTTCGAAATTTGAGAGGTGGGTAAACAACGTGTACATGCCTTTAGCCATGTGTGTCCCTGTACTCACTAAAACAAAACATATCCTCCTGAGACCCGAACTTTTGTTTGGTATATGTTTTTAATTTCTCCTCACTAATTAATGTTGTTGTAAGCTGTCATTACTGTCTGTTCTGCATCTCTCTCAGTCTCTCTATCTGTCTCTCTTTCTGTCTCATTTTGTCATACGAATCACTATCTTGTTGATCTGTCCGTCCTGGAAGAGGGATCCCTCCTCAGTTGCTCTTCCTGAGGTTTCTACCATTTTTTTTCCCTGTTAAAGGGTTTTTTGGGGGAGTTTTTCCTTATCCGCTGTGAGGATCCAAAGGACAGAGGGATGTCGTATGCTGTAAAGCCCTCTGAGGCAAATTGTGATTTGTGATATTGGGCTTTATAAATAAAATTGAATTGAATTGAATTAATTCAGGTCATTAGGACCCAATAAATATCAAAAAATGAAACATTGTTAACGATAATTAAGTCTCAAGGCCCTCAAACAAGATAATAACAAAGTCCCAATGCCCTCAAACGAGACAATAGTAAAGTCCCAATGTCTTCAGATGAGTGCTTCCTAATTAACAGCATCTTAGCTTGTCACTGTTGCTAAAGTTGGTCAAATTTGATACCATATCAAACTACAAACATTATTTATCATAAATAAACAAGTTTCAACCATAAAGTGTGATCCGGTTTTGGACCTTGTCCACTTTTGTGTTGGGATCTGCTGCAGACTGACCTGGCAGAGATGGCTGCCATCTTGTTTTAACTTGGATTAATGTATTGTGCTCGTAGTACCACTAGATGGCACAAAAACTGTCCACGAATGAGGACAACAGGTCTAAGTTAAGTCGAATGAAGAATGAGGTCAAGTGAACCCAAAAGTGTGATGTCTTCATATGAGGATACAGGGTCTCAGGAGGATATTTGACACATCTGATGAAAGCTGTAGTTCGTGACCTTTATGAAAAAATAACTTTTTTCATATTTGCTGAATCAGTAACTATATTCACACAGCACTAAATGAGACAGATAATCTGTGAAAAAAATCATATTCCTCTGCC